>NC_044560.1:76001248-76207468 GCF_007565055.1 Rhinopithecus roxellana | reverse complement strand
CCTGGCCAATATTGATCTTTTCTATCCATGACCATAAAATGGTTTTCCATTTCTTTGTGTCATCTCTGACTTTTTTTTTTTTTATTTTGAGACCGAGTTTCGCTCTTTTTGCCCAGGTTGGAGGCGATGGCACGATCTCGGCTCACCACAACCTCCGCCTCCCAGGTTCAAGCGATTCTCCTGCCTCAGCCTCCCGAGTAGCTGGGATTACAGGCATGCGCCACCACCCAGCTATTTTTTTTTTTTTTTTTTTTTTTTTTGAGACGGAGTCTCGCTCTGTTGCCCGGGCTGGAGTGCAGTGGCGGGATCTCAGCTCACTGCAAGCTCCGCCTCCCGGGTTTACGCCATTCTCCTGCCTCAGCCTCCGGAGTAGCTGGGACTACAGGCGCCCGCGACCTCGCCTGGCTAGTTTTTTGTATTTTTAATAGAGACGGGGTTTCACTGTGTTAGCCAGGATGGTCTCTATCTCCTGACCTCGTGATCTGCCCGTCTCGGCCTCCCAAAGTGCTGGGATTACAGGCTTGAGCCACCGCACCCGGCCGATATTTTATTCTTGTAGTGATTGTGAATTGGATTCCGTTTTTGATTTGTCTTTTGGCATGCATTTTTTTTTATTATTATTTACAGGGATGCTGCTAATTTTGGTACAGTTATTTTGTATTCTGAAATTTTACTGAAGAGTTTTGTCAGTTTGAAAAGCTTTTCTGCCAAGATTATAGGGTTTTACAGGTACAGCATTATGTCATCTGTAAACAGAAATAAGTTTTGACTTCCTCTCTTCCTGTTTGTATGCCTTTTATTTTTTATTTTTATTTTTATATTTTTTTGAGACGGAGTCTCGCTCTGTCGCCCAGGCTGGAGTGCAGTGGTGCGATCTCAGCTCACTGCAAGCTCCGCCTCTTGGGTTCACACCGTTTTCCTGCCTCAGCCTCCGGAGTAGCTGGGACTACAGGCGCCTGCCACCACGCCCAGCTAATTTTTTGTATTTTTAGTAGAGGCGGGGTTTCACTGTGTTAGTCAGGATGATCTCGATCTCCTGACCTCGTGATTCTCCTGCCTCAGCCTCCCAAAGTGCTGGGATTACAGGCATGAGCCACTGCGCCCAGCCGATAACTCATTATTTTGAAGTATGTACCTTCCATGCCTAGTTTATTGAGGCTTTTTAACATAAAAATGTTAAATTTTGGCCGGGCGCGGTGGCTCAAGCCTGTAATCCCAGTACTTTGGGAGGCCGAGACGGGCGGATCACGAGGTCAGGAGATCGAGACCATCCTGGCTAACACGGTGAAACCCCGTCTCTACTAAAAAATACAAAAAACTAGCTGGGCGAGGTGGCGGGCTCCTGTAGTCCCAGCTACTCCGGAGGCTGAGGCAGGAGAATAGCGTGAACCCGGGAGGCGGAGCTTGCAGTGAGCTGAGATCCCGCCACTGCACTCCAGCCTGGGCGATAGAGCGAGACTCCGTCTAAAAGAAAAAAGAAAAAAAAAAAAGTTAAATTTTATTGATAGCCTTTTCTGCGTCTATTGACATAATTTTGTGCTTTCTGTCTTTAGTTCTGTTTATGTGATGATCACATTTTTAATTCATCTGTGATTTTTCTTTTTCTTTTTTCTTTTTTTTTTTTCGAGACGGAGTCTGGCTCTGTTGCCCAGATTGGAGTGCAGTGGCGCCATCTCAGCTCACTGCAACCTCTGCCTCTGGGTTCCCGCCTCAGCCTCCCAAGCAGCTGGATTACAGGTGCCAGCTACCACTCCTGGCTAATTATTGTATTTTTAGTAGAGACGGGGTTTAACCATGTTGGCCAGGCTGGTCTTGAACTCCTGACCTCAGGTGATCACCCGCCTCATCCTCCCAAAGTGCTGGGATTACAGGCGTGAGCCACCACACCCCCACCTCATATATGTTGAATTATAGCCTTGCATCCCTCCCAGAATAAAACCTACTTGCTTGATAGTCGGTTAGGTTTTTGATGTACTTGCGCAATTTGGTTGCCAATATTTGGTTGATAATTTGTTCTTTGTTTTCCTTAAGATTTTACACTCCTGCAATTCTTGATCTTTTTGTATAGTGGTTTTCATGTCAACATCTCCCCTCCATTCAGAAATGATTTTGGTTATTTCTTTTTTTTTTTTTTTTTTTTTTTTTTCTGAGGCGGAGTCTCGCTCTGTCGCCTGGACTGGAGTGCAGTGGCCAGATCTCAGCTCACTGCAAGCTCCGCCTCCCGGGTTTACGCCATTCTCCTGCCTCAGCCTCCGATTAGCTAGGGACTACAGGGCGCCCGCCACCTCGCCCGGCTAGGTTTTTGTATTTTTAGTAGAGCGACGGGGATTCACTGTGGTTAGCCAGGATGGTCTCGATCTCCTGACCTCGTGATCGCCCGTCTAAGCCTCCCAAAGTGCGTGGGATTACAGAGGCTTGAGCCACCGCGCCGGCCAATTTTGGTTAGGTCTTTGTCTTCCTTCTGCTAGCTTAGGGGTTTGATTTGCTCTTGTTCTCTTCTCCTCAGTCATTTATTTATGATGTCAGGTTGTTAACTGAAGTCTGACTTTTCAATGTAACGCATTCGATGCTATAAATTTTTCTCTAACACCACCGCCTTAACTGTGTTGCCAAAAAGTCAGGTATGTTGTATCTTTGTTCTCATTTTTTTCAAAGAACTTCTTGTTCTTGCCTTATTTCATTATTTACCCAAAAGTAATTCAAGTGCAGGTTGTTTAATTTCCATGTAATTGTATGATTCAAGTGGATTTTCTTTGTATGAATTACATTTTTATCAAGTTGTGGCCTCTGTGTGGTTCTAGAGTATGTGCCATGTAATGATGAGAAGACTGTATACTATGTTGTTTTTAGATGCAGAGTTCTGTAGAAGTCTATTAGGACTGTTTAGTCACATGTTGAGTTTAGGTCTTAATATCTTTGTTAATTTTTTGCCTCAATAATATGTCTGTTAGTGCCGGTGGGTGTTGTAGACTCCCACTATTATTGTGTCAGTATCTCATTCTCTTCATAGATCTCTGACGACTTGATTTATTTATGTGCACCCATCAATTTATCATAGCACCTTTGTCTCTTCTGCTTTTTTACCATAAACATTCTTTCAGGTTCACAATTCAGATGTCCAAGAATTCAAGAACATGTCCAGTGACCTGGTTGTTTTAGGAGACAATGTAAATTAAAAATAAGAGGCTTTATTCACATACATGAAAGTAAGGGAGGATATTTTGTTCATCTGTGTTTTATTAAAGCATTTAGATTGTATGGAGATATTTTTCTCTGCTTTTTTGAAATATACGTAAATTGTGTTAACAGCTAAATAAACCTTTTGTCATTCTTTTTGACTCAGGATTGTCTTTATTTGTAACCTGAGATTCGTTGCTTTGTTTTTGCTTTGGCAAAGGTTTATTTTTTTAATTTTCGGTCATTAAAAGTACACACAGATTTGTTCAGAGTAAAGCTCATTTTAGGAGCACATGAAAGTTGGACACAAAGGTAGAATTAAATTTAGCAATACAGAATGATACATACTAAAAGTTACATAAGTTCTTTTGACAGAAACTTGATTATCCAAGGTAATTATTTGCATGCTGAAGTACTTACAATGCAAAAGCAAGGGCGGGGTGCGGTGGCTCACTTCTATAATCCCGGCGCTTTGGGAGGCGGAGGTGGGCAGATCATTTGAGGTCAGGAGTTTAAGAACAGCTTGACCAACATGGTGGTATCCTGGCTTTACAAAAAATACAAAAAAAAAAAAAAAAAAAAAGTCAGCCAGGCATGGTGGTGCATGCCTGTAGTTCCAGCTACTCGGAAGGCTGAGGCAGAAGAATAACTTGAACCCGGGAGGCAGAGGTTGCAGTAAGTGCAGATCTCACCACTGCACTCCAGCCTGGGCAACAGAGTGAGATTCTGTCTCAATAAATAAATAAATAAATAAATAAATAAATAAATAAATAAATAAATAAATAAATGCAGACTCAGTCAGATATTGCTACTTTCTGTTTTCTCTGTAACTTTAAAAAGCCGTTGGGCGCGGTGGCTCATGCCTGTAATCCCAGCACTTTGGGAGGCCAAGGCGGGTCGATCACCTGAGGTCAGGAGTTCGAGATGAGCCTGACCAACATGGTGAAATCCCGTCTCTACTAAATACAACAAATGAGCCGGGCGTGGTGGTGCATACCTGTAGTCCCAGCTACTTGGGAGGCTGAGGCTGGAGAATTGCTTGAACCCAGGAGGCAGAGGTTACAGTGAGCCAAGATTGCACCATTGCACTCCAGCCTGGCAACAAGAGCAAAACTCTGTCTAAAAAAACAAAACAAAACAAAACAAAAAACTTTAAAAAGCCAACAAAGATTATGATACTTTAAGATGGAGATTGGTTGTCTTCATTTGTTCCAGAAGTAACTGTGTTGTGACAAGAGTGCCAAGTGTAAGAGACTCTGTGCTGTGCCTGCTTTCTCTAACTAATGCTAATAATGAGCCTAGGGGGAGTCAGCCTTGACAGGGGACTTATTTAAAATACCTTCTCATGGACCCTTTCCATACCTGCAGAATCACATTACATAGAGTGAGACCAACATTACCAAATGATTTATAAGCTCATTAAAGCTTGAGAGGCAATGCTTTATTAATGTGCAGGTTTATTACATAGGTATATGTGTGCCATGGTGGTTTGCTGCACACATTGATGCTTCTAGGTGCCCTCCCCTTGCCCCAGACTTCACAACAGGCCCTGGTGTGTGTTGTTCCCCTCCGTGTACCCATGTGTTCTCGTTGTTCAGCTACCACTTATGAGTGAGAACATGTCATTTTGGTTTTCTGTCCCTGTGTTAGTTTGCTGAGGATGATGACTTCCAGCTTAATCCATGTTCCTACAAAGGACATGATCTCATTTCTTTGTATGGCTGCATATTATTCCATGGTGTGTATGTGCCACATTTTATTTATCCATTCTGTCATTGATGGGCATTTGGGTTGTTTCATATCTTTCCCATTGTAAATAGTGCTGCAATAAAAATACGTGTGCATGTGTCTTTATAGTAGAATGATTTATATTTCTTTGAGTATACACCCAGTAGTGGGATTGCTGGGTCAAATGGTATTTCTGGTTCTAGATCCTTGAGGAACCACCACCCTGTCTTCCACGATGGTTGAACTAATATACATTCTCAGTAACAGTGTAAAAGTGTTCCTATTTCTCCACAGCCTCACCAGCATCTATTGTTTTTAATAATCACCATTCTGACTGGTGTGAGATGGTATCTTATTGTGGTTTTGATTTATATTTCTCTAATGATCAGTGATGTTGAGCTTCTTTTCATATATTTGTTGGCCACATAAATTGCCTTCTTCTGAGAAGTGTTTGTTCATCTTTTGCCCCCCCGCCTTTTTTTTTTTGTGAGGTAGAGTCTCACTCTGTCTCCCAGGCTGGAGTGCAGTGGCATAATCTCTGCTCATTGCAACCTCTACCTCCTGGGATCAAGCCATTCTCCTGCCTCAGTCTACCGAGTAGCTGGGACTACAGACGTCCACTACCACACCCAGCTAATTTTTGTATTTTTAGTAGAGGCGGGGTTTCACCATATTGGCCAGGCTGGTCTCGAACTCCTGGCCTCAAATAAGCTACCCATCTCAGCCTCTGAAACTGGTGGGATGACAGGCGTGAGCCACCATGCCCAGCTTTTGCTTGGTTTTTGATGGAATTTTTTTTTTCTTGTAAATTTTTTAAAGTTTCTTGTAAATTCTGGATATTAGACCTTTGTCAGATGGGTAGATTGCAAAAATTTTCTCCTATTCTATAGGTTGCCTGTTCACTCTGATGATAGTTTCTTTTTCTTTGTAGAAGCTCTTTAGTTTAATTAGGTCTTATTTCTTCAATTTTGGCGTTTGTTGCAGTTGCTTTTGGCATTTTCATCATGAAGTCTTTGCCCATGCCTATGCCTGAATGGTATTGCCTAGGTTTTCTTCTAGGGTTTTTATGGTTTTGGGTTTTACATTTAAGTCTTTAATCCATCTTGAGTAAATTTTTGTGTAAGACGTAAGGAAGAGGTCCAGTTTCAGTTTTCTGCATATGGCTAGCCAGTTTTCTCAGGACAATTTATTGAACAGAAAATCCTTTCCTCATTGCTTGTTTTTGTCAGGTTTGTTGAATATCAGATGGTTGTAGATGTGTGGTGTTACTTCTGAGGGCTCTTTTCTGTTCCATTGGTCTGTATGTCTGTCTTTGGAGCAGTACCATGTTGTTTTGCTTACTGTAGTCTTGTAGTATAGCTTGAAATCAGGTAGTGTGATGCTGCCATCTTTGTTCTTTTTGCTTAAGATTGTCTTGGCTATATGGGTTATTTTTTGGTTCCATATGAAATTTAAAGTCTTTTTTTTTTCTTCTTCTAATTCTGTGAAGAATGTCAATGGTAGTTTGATGGGAATAACATAGAGTCCATAAATTACTTTGGGCAGTATGGCCATTTTCATGATGTTGATTCCTTCTATCCATAAGGATGGGATGTTTTTCCATTTGATTGTGTGCTCTCTTACTTCCTTGAGCAGTGGTTTGTAGTTCTCCTTGAAGAGGTCCTTCACATTCCTTGTTAGCTGTATTTTTAGATATTTTATTCTTTTTGTAGCAGTTGTGATGTTTGTTTATGATTTGGCTCTCTGATGGTCTGTTGTTGGCTTATAGGAATGTCTGTGATTTTTGCACATTGATTTTGTATCCTGAGACTTTGCTGAAGTTATTTATCAGCTTAAGGAATTTTTAGGTTGAGATGATGGAATTTTCTAAATATAGAATAATGTCATCTGCAAACAGAGACAATTTGACTTCCTCTTTTTCTATTTGAGTACTCTATTTCTTTCCCCTGTCTGATTGCCCTGGCCATAACTTCCAATACTATGTTCAATAGGAATGGTGAGAAAGGGCATCCTTGTCTTATCATCCTTTTCAGAGAATGCTTCTAGCATTTTCCCATTCAATATGACATTGACTGTGGGTTTGTCATAAAAGGTCTTATTATTTTGAGATATATTCCCTCAACACCTGGTTTATTGAGAGTTCTTAACATGAAAGAAAGTTGAATTTTATCAAAGGCGTTTTCTGCGTCTATTGACATAATCATGTGGTTTTTGTCTTTAGTTCTGTTTATGTCATGAATTTTGTTTATTGATTTGCATATGTTGAACCAGACCTGCATCACAGGGGTGAAGCCGACTTGATCATGGTGGATCAGTTTTTTGTTGTTCTTGTTGTTGTTTTTTGCGACAGAGTTTCGCTCTTGTTGCCCGGTGCAGTGGCGTGATCTCGGCTCACCGCAACATCTGCCTCCCGGGTTCTTGCCTCTCTTGCCTCAGCCTCTCGAGTAGCTGGGATTACAGGCATGCGCCACCACGCCTGGCTAATTCTTTGTATTTTTAGTAGAGGCAGGGTTTCTCCATGTTGGTCAGGCTGGTCTTGAACTCCTGTCCTCAGGTGATCTGCCTGCCTCGACCTCCCAAAGTGGTAGGATTACCATGCCCGGCCTGGTGGATGTTTTTTGATGTGCTGCTGGATTCGGTTTGCCAGTTTTGTTTTGTTTTAGTTTTTATTTATTTATTTATTTTTTTGAGACAGAGTCTCACTCTGTTACACAGATTGGAGTACAGTGGCACTATCTTGGCTCACTGCAACCTCTGCCTCCCAGGTTCAAGTGATTCTTCTGCCTCAACCTCCTGAGTAGCTAGGGGTACAGGCATGAGTCACCACTCCAGCTAAATTTTGGATTTTTAGTAGAGATAGGGTTTCACCATGTTGGCCAGGCTGGTCTTGAACTCCTGACCTTGTGATCCACCCACCTTGGCATCCCAAAGTGATAGGATTACAGGTGTGAGCCACCATGCCCAGCTGAGAAATGAAAAACCCTCCAAAAAACAAAAATCAATAAATCTAGGAGCTGTATTTTGAAAAAATTAACAAAATAGGGCCGGGCACAGTGGCTTACACCTGTAATCCCAGCACTTTGAGAAGCCAAGGTGGGGGGATCACCTGAGGTCAAGAGATCAAAACCAACTTGGCCAGCATGATGAAACCTGTCTCTACTAAACATAGAAAAATTAGCTGGTCATGGTAGCACGTGCCTGTAATCCCAGCTACTCCAGAGGCTGAGGCAGCAGAATCGCTTGAACCCGGGAGGTGGAGGTTGCAGTGAGCCAAGATCCCACCACTGCACTCCAGCCTGGGTGAAGGGCGGTGAGACTCTATCTCAACTGGTTATTCTAGTTAGCAGCTCCTCTCTCTAACTTTTTATCAAGGTTCTTAGCTTCTTTGCATTCAGTTAGAACATGCTCCTTTAGCTCAGTGGAGTTTGTTATTACCCATCTTCTGAAGCCTACTTCTGTCAATTTGTCTATCTTATTCTCCATCCAGTTCTACACCCTTGCTGGAGAGGCATTGCAATCATTTGGAGATAAGGCACTCTTGCCTTTTGTGTTTTCAGTGTTTTTTTCTTTTTACTTTTCTTTCTTTTTTTTTTTTTTTTTTTTTTTTTTTTTTTTTTTTTTTTTTTTTTTTTTTGAGATGGAGTCTCACTCTGTCGCCCAAGCTGGAGTGCATTGGTGCAATCTCTGCTCACTGCAAGCGTCGCCTCCCAAGTTCACATAATTCTCCTGACTCAGCTTCACGAGTAGCTGGGACTACAGGTGCCTGCTACCATGCCCGGCTAATTTTTTTGTAGTTTTTAGTAGAGACGGGGTTTCAGCGTGTTAGCCAGGATGGTCTCAATCTCCTGACCTCATGATCCGCCCGCCTCGGCCTCCTAAAGTGCTGGGATTACAGGCATGAGCCACCGCACCTGGCTTCAGCGTTGTTTTCATTGATTCTTTCTCATCTTCATGAGTTTGTCTAGTTTCGATCTTTGAGGCTGCTGACTCTTGGATGGGGTTCTTGTGGGGACTTTTTTGTTGCTGTTGTTCATTTCTGTTTGTTTTTCTTTCAGTGGTCAGGTCCCTCTTCTGTATGGTTGCTGTGGTTTGCTGGGGGTTCACTTTAGGCCCTTTTTATCTGGTTCACTCCTGCACCTGGAGATAATACTCAAGGAGGCTGGATAACAGCAAAGATGGATGCCTTCTCCTTCATCTGAAATGTCTGACCTCAACGAACACCAATCTGATGCCAGTAGGAACACAGCTGTATAGGGTGTCTGACAACCCCTGTTGGAGTATCTCACCCATTTGGGTGGCACGAGGAACAGGACACATTTAATGAAGCACTTTTATTGTCCCTTGGTGGAGGGGGTATGCTTCACTGGGGTTAAACCCACTTCTCTGGGTTGCTTGGATTCCTGAGAATTAGCAGAAGGAAAAGCTAAGTCTGCTCGTCCACAGAGACTGCAGTCACCTCTCCCCTTAGGGACTCAGGCCCAGGGAGATCAGAGTTCTGTCCCTGAGCCTCTGGCTGAAGCTGTTGGAGTTCCTGCAGGGTAGCCCCACAAAGTGAGGAGGGATGGGTCAGAGTCAGGCCTAAAGAGGTGCTGTAGCTGCAGTCTGGCACAGCCGGTGTGTTGGGCTGTGGGGGACACCTCTTGGAACCAAGCCGTCCAGCATCCCTGTCTCCAGCAGGGGAAAAGCACCGCCAGGAGCTATAGAGATGGCTGCCGCCCTTCCCCTGCCCAGGGAGCCTAGTGTGTTAGACAGCTGTCAGTCCCAGTACTGGTTGCTGCCCCACCCCAAGGAGCTCAAATGGCTTAGACAGCAGGCAGCCACAGCTGTGGTGCTGGTCACCCCTTCCCTG
Source organism: Rhinopithecus roxellana (assembly GCF_007565055.1). Lineage (NCBI taxonomy): Eukaryota > Metazoa > Chordata > Mammalia > Primates > Cercopithecidae > Rhinopithecus > Rhinopithecus roxellana. Next base: position 76,197,714 of record NC_044560.1, on the reverse strand, counting down.
GGAACTCAGCAGGCTGAAACCGATTTTAGCTGAGAGGCTGTTGAGAATCTGCACAGCTCTGGGGTTGGGACCCTAGGTCCTGGTGGCATGGGTTCCCGAGTGAAATCTTTCAGTCTGTGGGTTGCACAGTTCCTTGGAAAAAGCATGGTTTTGTCAGCTAAGTAGCACACTCATTCACCGCCTCCCTTGGCAGGAGGGTGGGGGCTCCCCTGCCCTGTGCGGCTGTCAGGTGGGTGGCTGCACCACACTCTTCTTTCTTCCTCTCCATGGGCCATGCCAGCTGCCTAGTCAGGTCTGATGAGAGAACCTGGATACCTCAGGTGCCAGTGCAGGATGCACAGGCCATTATGGTTCTTTTCGGCGGGAACCTCTGATCACCGCTGCTTCTAGTTGGCCATCTTTGCCCCGCCCCTAAAAAATATTTTTTGTTTTATTTTTTGTTTTTTAAGCTAAACATGTCTCAGATGAAGAGCTGTGTCTACTCTGCCTCCTGGAATGCCATGTGTTCAATACTTGCAGAGCTTTACTTTTCTACTTGTGCTTTTTCTTCCTAATGAGTTTGTTTTAACTACTTTTTAGTTCTTATTATAGTCAAGGGTGTCTGAAAAACATTTATTTCCTATATACCAGGGTCTTCTCTACATTCTCAAGATCATGCCTCTTATATGTCATAAAGAATTCTCACCATGAATTTATGAACTGCAATATTAAGAATTTTTATTTCGTGGCTGTGGAACATGGAAAGGTGTGGATACTCAGTATTCCTATTGGGGAAAAGCTGGGGTCCTTAGTAAAGACGGAGAGCATGTGATGTTGCGGTTCCATCTCTGTTCTCCATTAGCTGTATGCAGAACAGGATTAAGAAAATGCTTATTTAGCCGGGCGCAGTGGCTCAAGCCTGTAGTCCCAACACTATAGGAGGCCGAGATGGGCAAATCACGAGGTCAGGAGATTGAGACCATCCTGGCTAACACGGGGAAACACCGTCTCCACTAAAAAATAAATACAAAAAAAAACTAGCCAGGCGAGGTGGCAGGCGCCTCTAGTCCCAGCTACTCGGGAGGCTGAGGCAGGAGAATGGCGTAAACCCGGGAGGCGGAGCTTGCAGTGAGCTGAGATCGCGCCACCGCACTCCAGCCTGGGCAACAAAGCGGGACTCCGTCTCAAAAAAAAAAAAAAAGGAAAATGCTTATTTAAATGGGATGGCATTTATTACCCAGACAGTTTTGAAAAAAAAAAAAAATTATTAGGAGATACTTGCTCTTTAGGGTCTGAAAATCACTATTAAAATGTACAGAACATGGCAGATATCGGTATCTGGAACTTTGCATAAAGCCAATGTTTTTATATGATTAAATTCAGGCTGTAATTTTCTTTTGGCTGGGAGTTACCATAGCAGTGATGCCGTGTCCTTCTCTGTGCATCAGCATATCATAAACATTTGTCTTCATGCAGTTGATGTTAATAACTCACTTGGTTAATGAGCTCTGTGACATTTTTTTTTCTATAGAGTTAGTTATTTTTCTCTTCATTATTATGTATCTTTATTTAGCAGATGTGCACAAACAATCACATTTAATCTGGCAGCTGACCTTTCTTAGGTTTTCTTTTCAGTTATCTGTCTTTAGAAAATGAAAGCTCTCATCTTTGTTTACAGGCCAGAAAAACTGAGAAACACACAGGCTCTTCCACTTACTGGATGTTTGACAAAATAGTTTTCTTGGGCCAAACACATGGGCATTACTGGTGAGCTTGTTAGAGATTCAGAAATTCATTTTATTACAGATTTTTTTTTTTTTTTTTTTTTTTTTTGAGATGGAGTCTTGCTCTGTCTCCTAGACCTGGAGTGCAGTGGCGAGATTTCAGCTCACTGCACGCTCCACCTCCCAGGTTCACGCCATTCTCCTGTCTCAGCCTCCCCAGTAGCTGGGACTGCAGGCGCCCGCCACCACATCTGGCTAATTTTTTGTAATTTTTAGTAGAGACGGGTTTCACCGTGTTAGCCAGGATAGTCTCGATCTCCTGACCTCATGATCCACCCACCTCAGCCTCCCATAGTGCTGGGATTACAGGCATGAGCCACCATGCCAGCTCAGATTTTCTGAAAAAATAATCAGGATTAACAAGATCTCCAGTTTATTGTACGCATTAACGTTTGAGCAGTAATTTCTAACTGAGTATGTCTTTTCCATCTGAAAACTTTACACAGCTTATTCTGTATTATGTAAATATAGCACTAAAAAATGTACATGTTAGTGTTAATGCCCTCAATTTAATACTTCACCATCCAGAAAAGTGTCATCTATACACTGATGTTGTGGATCTTATACTACTCTCTTTTCTCAGAGTTAGAGAATACATTAGAGAATATTTCTGTGTTGAAAGTTATGTATTAGGCTGGGCGCGGTGGCTCAAGCCTGTAATCCCAGCACTTTGGGAGGCCGAGGAGGGCGGATCACGAGGTTAGGAGATCTAGACCATCCTGGCTAACACAGTGAAACCCCGTCTCTACTAACAAAAATACAAAAAATTAGCCAGGCGTGTTGGCGGGTGCCTGTAGTCCCAGCTACTCGGGAGGCTGAGCCAAGAGAACAGCATGAACCTGGAGGTGGAGCTTGCAGTGAGCCGAGATTGCGCCACTGCACTCCAGCCTGGGCAACAGAGTGAGACTCCTTCTCAAAAAAAAAAAAAAAAAAAAGGAAAGCTATTTATTAAATATTTTCAGTCACTCCTATAAGTAAGAACCAGTTCTCTTTACTCTTGTTTTACCTTGAGTCAAATTAAAACTTCTGTTCATGGCCACATGGTAAATATGTGTGTGTGTGTTTGTATGTTTTTCAGGGAGTGTTGACATTTAGGGATGTGGCCGTAGAATTCTCTCTGGAGGAGTGGCAATGCCTGGACACTGCACAGCAGAATTTATATAGGAATGTGATGTTAGAGAACTACAGAAACCTGGTCTTCCTGGGTGAGGATAACTTCAGTACACAATTCCCTAATATACCCTATAAGTTTTATTTCTCTTTTTTGTAGAATGGTTTTTGGCAATTTATGCTTTCAGATCTCTGGTTTTTGTTTTTGTTTTTTTAACTTCAAGCTTTGTCTATGTAGAAAAGAATTTCAAGATGTTTCATTTTGACCTGAACTTTCCACACTCCTGAGCTGATCTGTGTCCTTCACTCTGGATTAGTGTTAATTTTAGAAATTTAGTGGCATAACATACTGTTGCCCACATCTGAAAATGTAATTGCCACTACCAATTTTTGATTTAGTAGTACCAGGTAGTAAAATTAAAAATGTACAAAATTAAAATATTTCCTAAATATTTAAATTTTTTTGTTGTAAATTAGTATTTTGGAATTAATTTACTAGAATATTACATCATTTTTACTGAACACACTACTAAATTGATAATTGGAGAATATGAGCACGATTCAGGTTATTTTTAATAAAACAGGTATTGCTGCCTCTAAGCCAGACCTGATCACCTGTCTGGAGCAAGGAAAAGAACCTTGGAATGTGAAGAGACATAAGGTGGGAGCTGCACCCCCAGGTAGGTAAGAGTGAAAGTGAATACAACAGACAACACAGATGAGAGGTCCAAAGCAGAAAAAAGAAAAGTCCTTAAAATGATTTGAAATCTGTGTTCTAAAGGAAATAGTTTCTAGGAAGCCTGAATTTTTTTTTTTATTTTGCTCTCACAAAGAAGCATCTTCTGTCTTATCTTTGTAAAATTGCTAAAGATTTTACTTTCCCTTTGGTGACCTTCCTTCAAGTTTACAGTGACAGCCAAGACAGTCCTGTTCGTGGCATATAAGAGACTGCAAAATCTGACTGCTTCTCCATTGTTTTTGAAAACACACAGATAACCTGCATAATTTTGAGAAACTCTGTTAAACTGTTTTTTAAGTTCTCTTTTTACATCATGTCCTAAATATGTGAGAGTAGTGGTTTCTGTTCCATTGGTTTTTTATTGCTAATTTTTCTGCACATTGTATTCTGTCTTATCATCTTGAAGTATAGTTTGAAATTATAATAAAGTATGATGTTTTGCTTTGTCCTTTTTTTTTTTTCAGGATTGCTTTGACTATTCAAAGTTTATTGTAATTCTATGTGAGAATTGTATTTTCTTTTCTTTTTTATTTTTTTTGAGATGGAGTCTCACTCTATCACCCAGGCTGGAGTGCAGTGGCACGATCTCGGCTCACTGCAACCTCTGCCTCCTGGGTTCAAGCAATTCTTCTGCCTCAGCCTCCTGAGTAGCTGGGTTTACAGGTGCCCGCCACCATACCTGGCTAATTTTTTTGTATTTTTAGTAGAGATGGGGTGTCACCATATTGGCCAGGCTGGTCTGGAACTCCTAGACCTCATATTCCTCCCACCTTGGCCTCCCCAAGTTCTGGGATTACAGGCGTGAGCCACCGCACCCGGCCCTCTTCAAGTTTTTGTAAATTGGTTTCAGAAAGTAAAGATCTTTTGTTGAGCCCCCAGGGTGATGGGATGTCCTATGGGTTTGTAGTGGAGAGGGGTAGTAGCTTGTTTACAAAGGCTGCTGGGTCTGCATTAGGGTCCACCTTTAGTTGGCTTGTTACAAGGGCTTGGGTAGTTGTAATTCTCATTTTATTTTTGGACAGAGTGCATATCCTTCAGGACTTTGCTCTGTAGGGCAGATGCTAGGGCAGGTTTCTGCACTTGGGTCTGCATATGGTAGGCTTTATATTGGGATGTAGATGAGTTTGGCTTTCACTGAGTACCAGAGAGGATTTCCTATGGTCACTGTGTGGGTTTCTACATAGGAAGAACTTGCCATGAACTTTGGCTCAGGGTGATAAAACTGAGTCATGGAACTGCTTCAGGGACCACAGTAAGGGCCAAGGCCTGCAGGTGTGCTGCATGGCTATAAATGGGTATCTCTCTCCAGGCCTCTGGAAGGGCAAGACCTCTCCCAGACTGTGGCTGGGAGGAGTTTGGGATGATTACAGGGTAAGTTCAGAATTCTCAGTGTGACCAAGTTTGGTGGGCCATTTTCTGGTCGGTAGCCAAGAACAGAGGTCCTGTAGTTTGCCACCTGAATGAAAGCCTGCCTTCTGAAAAGAATATTCCTCAATCTTGGGCATTAGCAGAGTTTCACAACTCCCTCCCTAGATCTCAAACCTCTTTTAAGGGCACTTATTTTGGAGATGGGTTCTTGCTGCATAACCCAGGTTGATCTTGAAGTTCTGTGCTAAAGCATATCTCATTACAGGTCTGAGTCATGATTCCTGTTTCTCTCATAAAGGCATTTTGTGAGGCTGATGAATTTTCTTGCTGTCAGAAAATAAGCAAATAAGGCACCTTTTATTTTTCCATGTTAGCGATGTCACTCTCCTGTACATTTTGACTTTCTGTTTTCTATTTCAATTTTGTCTATAATTTTAGATTTAGACATTTAGGACAATATACTAAAATTTACATGTTATGTCTGAAGTGAATTAGATAATTAGTAGGCAGACAAAAAGGAAATATAGGCAGGCAAAAAAAGATGACAGGATTTTCACTCACTTTTGTCAGCCAATACCTAAAAAATGACATAATTTGTTCCCAAATATTTGTTTTGTATTTCAGAGGCCCTGACCATATTCTGCAAAATAATACATATTTTTTCTTTATTTACCAATGTAAGGCTATTTTTTGCTTCTAAACTTGGATTACAGAGTTTTATTTTGCATAAGAATAGCATATATTTAAAACTTAGAAATGATCTTATTTGTTAAAATGCTTATTTATCACTTTGTCATTAGAACCTTCTGTTGATGATTATGCTGCATTTTATCTGAAACTACTGCATTACAGTGCATGCCAGTGATTCAAAATAGCCACCTTCAGTGAATTCACAGTTACAGTAAAGTATTCCAGTTACCTACACAAATTCTTTATTAATGCTACATCCAGTTGCATACCAGATTTTATGAGTAAACATTTATTATTATTTTGTAGTTTCATATTAGTGTGTTTTTTCAGTGTAGGTTTCTTAACATAAGGTTATTATGTTTTGTGGTTTTACAATTTTATACAATTTGAAATTCTGTTTTTACATGGAAGTCAGTGTGGGGTTTAAGACATAAATCAGCCATATGTCTATTACAATCTGATTATATGTGTGTATGTTTTTATCTATAAATATAACCCCAATTTTGGTTATGGCTAATCTTGTATATATTTTTTTCTTAGCTGATTTTTAATGGTGGCTTTATCTTATCTAAATGAGTAGTCATGGAAATATTCTTATTTTCACCTTGTGTTTAATAATAAATATACTTCCTATGTGAGAGAGAAACACTTGTGACTGAAAGATAATTTTGGGGAAGATTTATAATTCTGGATCTTTTTCAGTTATTCTTCTAAAAATCAATTGTACAAACATAACCTAAAATTTACCATCTTAAATCTATTTAAATGTACATTTCACGGCCAGTCACGGTGGTGGTTCACGTCTGTAATCCCCGGATTTTGGGAGGCCAAGGCAGGAAGACTGCTTGAGCCCAAAAGCTTGAGAACATCCTGGAAGACATATGGAAACCTCATCTCTGTAAAGCACTTAAAAATAGCCAGACATGGTGCTGTGATCCTATCTACTTGGAAGATTGAGGAGGGAGGATTATTTGAACCTGGAAGTTTGAGGCTGCAGTGAGCCATGATTGTGCCATGCACCCCAGCTTGAGTGGCAGAGTAAGACCCTGACTCAAAAAAACGGTACATTTCAGGCATGTGAAATATATTTACCCTGTTTTATAAAAGACTTCTAGAAATTTTACAATACGCATTAAACAACTACCAATGTTTCCCATTTCCTGGCACTTTTCAAATACCATTCTGCTTTCTGTTTCTAAGAGTATAACTGCTTTATGTATCTCATAAAATCTCTTGTTTGTGGCTGGCTTATTTTATTTTGCATAAAGTCATTAAGATTTACCTTTATAGGCCGGGCGCGGTGGCTCAAGCCTGTAATCCCAGCACTTTGGGAGGCCGAGACGGGCGGATCACGAGGTCAGGCGATCGAGACCATCCTGGCTAACACCGTGAAACCCCGTCTCTACTAAAAAATACAAAAAACTAGCCGGGCGAGGTGGCGGGCGCCTGTAGTCCCAGCTACTCGGGAGGCTGAGGCAGGAGAATGGTGTAAACCCGGGAGGCGGAGCTTGCAGTGAGCTGAGATCCGGCCACTGCACTCCAGCCTGGGTGACAGAGCAAGACTCCGTCTCAAAAAAAAAAAAAAAAAAAAAAAAAAAGATTTCAGTTTTTAAAAATTTGGTAAGACTTATTTTCTTTTTTTTTTTTTTTTGGCATAAGAGGTGGTCTATCAAGGAAAATGTTGTATTAGCTATTGAGAACCATGTGTGTTCTGGTGTTGAGTGTTTTCTATGCCTCTGTTAGAAATAATTGTCTTATACTGCCTGGAAGCCCTCTATTCCCTTACTAATATTCTCATTTAATTTTTATTACAGAAAGTGCAGTATTGAAATATCCTACTGTAATTATGTTGCTCTCTCTGTGTCTCTGTTATTCTGTCAATATTTGCTTTATATGTTTGGAGCCCTAATGTGAGATACAGACACACACACACACATAAACAAATTTGTCATAGGTTCTCAGTGAGTAAATCTAAAGTTTTTCTTTTTGTGGTTTTTTTTTTTTTTTTTTTTTTTTTTTTTGAGACAGAGTCTCACTCTGCGTCCCAGGCTAGAGTGCAGTGGTGTGATCTTGGCTTACTGCAACCTCTGCCTCCTGGGTTCAAGCGATTCTCCTGCCTCGACCTCCCAAGTAGCTAGGATTTCAGGTGCCCACCACCATGCCTGGCTAATTTTTATATTTTTAGTAGAGACAGGGTTTCACCATGTTGGCCAGGCCAGTCTCGAACTCCGGACTTCAAGTGATCCACCTGCCTCGGCCTCCCAAAGTGCTTGGATTAGAGGCGTGAGCCACCATGTCCAGCCTAAATCTGTAAGTTCTAATGTCCTTTTTGTCTCCTTGGAGTTTTGACTTCAACTACATTTTATAAAATATGACAGTTTTTGACTAAGATGTAGCTTGCATAATATTGATTTCTTCTGCTCTCATTTGATTAATATTTGCATGAAATGTATTCTTCCATCTTGCCCCTTTTAGTGTTTTTTATCATTAGATCTCTACTGACTTTTGTAGAAAAAAAAGTTGGATCTTGGTTTTTAAAATTTTTAATAAATCTATTCATTGAAAGTATGTCTCTTGATTTGAAACTTAATTTGATATATATGTATTTAAATAATTGATAAAGACTTACTGTTATGTTTTCAATTATTTTATTTGATTCCTGCATCTTTGTTTCTCATTTTCTCTCTTTGTGTCTTTTGATTTTTATATTGATATGCTTTTACTTATTTCTAATTCACTTTTGTATATTTGTACAGATTTTTTTTTTTTTTTTTTGTGGTACCTTGGGGCTTTCATAAAACCTCTATAAGAAACAACAGTATATTTTTAATTTGGTACAAAATCAACTTCAGTTGAATAAAAAATTCTTCCTCATTACATCTGCCCTGAAATTTGTGATTGATGTTGCTAATTATGTTTTTACATTGTATATTCATTAACAGATGTTTATAATTTCTGTGCTTTTATTTTTCAAAATTTAGAGAATAATTTAAAATGTTTTCTGGACCATTATGATAATGCCACAAAATTCTGTTTTTGTGTATGTGCATATCTTTCCCAGAAAATAATGTATTTTTATTTATGTGTTTTTTTTTTTTTTTTTAATCCTTTAACTTGCAGGTTAAGGAGCTGCTTTCATCATCTTTTATATGTAGGGCATATGCAGTGCTAATATACTTTTTCAGAATTTGGTTGTTTTGGAAGGTTTCTTTCTTTTTTTTTTTTTTTTTTTTTTTTGAGACAGAGTCTCGCTCTGTCGCGCAGGCTGGAATGCAGTGGCCGGATCTCAGCTCACTGCAAGCTCCGCATCCCGGGTTTACGCCATTCTCCTGCCTCAGCCTCCCGAGTAGCTGGGACTACAGGCGCCAGCCACCTCGCCCGGCTAGTTTTTTGTACTTTTTATTAGAGACGGGGTTTCACTGTGTTAGCCAGGATGGTCTCGATCTCCTGACCTCGTGATCCGCCCGTCTCGGCCTCCCAAAGTGCTGGGATTACAGGCTTGAGCCACCGCGCCCGGCCGGTTTCTTTCTTTTTATTTGGCAGGACAGATTTGTTGATGGTATTATTCTCACTTCATAGCAGTTTTTTTCTCCCCGACCCCCCCGCCACAGGATTTTGTGTCACACAGTTTCTTTCTGGCCTGCAAAATTTTTGTTGATAATTTACGGTTATGTCATAAGACTATGTTTGTAAATGACACATTACTTTCATCTTGCAGCTCCTCAGACTTTCTTCTTGTCTGTGATTTTTGAAAATGTCCTTAATATGTATTTGTTATAAATATCTTTGTGTGTATCCTAATTTGTTTGTTGAACTTCATTTTTACATCACTTTTCTTTTAGGATTTTCCAGTTATTATTTATTTTTCTATTTTTTTTACCTCCAAATTGTTTTTTTTTAATATTTTGATATTTTTGTTTTTTATCCTCATTTTTATGATTTTCTACAGTGGACTGACTGTGTTCCTGTTTCACTCATTGGATATTATTCAGTTTATTAGTGTTTAAAATTAATGTGTATATCTTTTTTATGGTTTCTGTCTGACATTTATGTAATATTTTTGATGAAATTATATTGCCCTGTTTTGTATACATTGTAATCTTTGAGATTTGGACATTAAAAAAAGCTACTTGTCACAGTCTTTAAAATGTATTTTTTTCTGACATAGTCTGAAAACAGTTATCTTGGCTAGAGATTCTGGGAGTCTCTCAAACATGTTTTTAGGATGTGCCTTGTCTAAAATTTTGTGTTTAGTTTTTGTCAAAGGAGTTTATTCATGTTCCTTCTTCTTCTTCTTTTTTTTTTTTTTTTTTTTTTGAAACAGTTTTGCTTCTGTCACCCAAGCTGCAGCACAGTGGCATGGTCTCAGCTCACTGCAGCCTCCACCTCCTGGGTTGAAGTGATTCTCTGGTCTCAGCCTCCCACTTAGCTGGGATTACAGGCATGTGACCCCATGCTCAGGTACTTTTGTATTTTTAATAGAGACGATTTCACCATGTTGCCCAGGCTTAGTCTCAAACTCCTGACCTAAGTTGATCTACGCACCTTTTCCTCCCAGAGTGCTAGGATTACAGGTGTGAGCCACCACACTCAGCCTATTCATGTTTCTTCTTAATAACCAATAATCGGGCCGGGCGCGGTGGCTCAAGCCTGTAATCCCAGCACTTTGGGAGGCTGAGACGGGCAGATCACGAGGTCAGGAGATCGAGACCATCCTGGCTAACACGGTGAAACCCCGCCTCTACTAAAAAATACAAAAAACTAGCTGGGCGAGGTGGCGAGCGCCTGTAGTCCCAGCTACACGGGAGGCTGAGGCAGGAGAATGGCGTATACCTGGGAGGCAGAGCTTGCAGTGAGCTGAGATCCAGCCACTGCACTCAAGCCCGGGCAACAGAGCAAGACTCCGTCTCAAAAAAAAAAAAAAAACAATAATCACTTGCTACAATTGTTTCCTGTAGCAAGTCTTTATGCTGCTGTAAAACTTACCTTTCTTATTTATTATTTTTTGTTATACTTTAAGTTCTAAGATACATGTGCACAACGTGCAGTTTTGTTACATAGGTAAACATGTGCCATGGTGGTTAATGTTATCCGTCCCCCAGGCCCCCACCCCACGACAGGCCCCAGTGTGTGATGTTCCCCACCCTGTGTCCATGTATTCTCATTGCTGAATTCCCACCTATGAGTGAGAACATGCAGTGTTTGGTTTTCTGTCTTTGTGATAGTTTGCTGAGAATGAGGGTTTCCAGCATCATCCATGTCCCTGTGAAAAACATGAACTCATCCTTTTTCATGACTGCATAGTACTCCGTGGTATATATGTGACACATTTTCTTAATCCATTCTATCATTGATGGACATTTGGGTTGGTTCCAAGTCTTTGCTATTGTGAACAGTACTGCAGTAAACATACATGTGCATGTGTCTTTATAACAGCATGATTTATAATCCTTTGGGTATATACCCAGTAATGGGATGACTGGGTCAAATGGTATTTCTAGTTCTAGATCCTTGAGGAATCGCCACGCTGTCTTCTACAATGGTTGAATTAGTTTACAGTCCCACCAACAGTGTAAAAGTGTTCCTATTTCTCCACATCCTCTCCAGCACCTGTTGTTTCCTGACTTTTTAATGATTGCCATTCTAACTGGTGTGAGATGGTATCTCATTGTGGTTTTGATGGGCATTTCTCTGATGGCCAGTGATGATGAGCATTTTTTCATGTGTCTGTTGGCTGCATAAATGTCTTCTTTTGAGAAGTGTTTGTTCATATCCTTCACTCACTTTTTGATGGGGCTGTTTGATGTTTTCTTGTAAATTTCTTTAAATTCCTTGTAGATTCTGGAAATTAGCCCTTTGTCAGATGGGTAGATTGTAAAAATTTTCTCCCATTCTGTAGGTTGCCTGTTCACTCTGATGGTAGTTTCTTTTGCTGTGCAGAAGCTCTTTAGTTTAATGAGATCCCATTTGTCAATTTTAGCTTTTGTCACCATTGCTTTTGGTGTTTTAGTCATGAAGTCCTTGCCCATGCCTATGTCCTGAATGGCATTGCCTAGGTTTTTTTCTAGGGTTTTTATGGTTTTAGGTCTAACATTTAAGTCTTTAATCCATCTTGAATTAATTTTGGTATAAGGTGTAAGGAGAAGATCCAGTTTCAACTTTCTACATATGGCTAGCCAGTTTTCCCAGCACCATTTATTAAATAGGGAATCCTTTCCCCTTCTCTTGTTTTTGTCAGGTTTGTCAGAGATCAGATGGTTGTAGATGTGTGGTGTTCTTTCTGAGGGCCCTGTTCTGTTCCATTGGTCTATATATCTGTTTTGGTACCTTATCTTTCATCCCAGCACACTCAAACTGTCATTTGAAAGAATACCACTATTTCTTTCAGATCTTTTATGCAATAAGAGACAGGAACCAGTGTCTGTGAAAGCCCCTGTCATTGAGAAATAAACATGTATAAGCCATTATTTTATTTGTCTTTTAAAAATGAAACCAGGAGTTGGCAGTTTATTTCTAAAGTCACTGTGTTACATAGGGAAGCAGGAAGATCTGTGTAGGGTAAATGTAACAGACTTTACTTTCTCCTGTGTGCCTCTTTGCATTGGACTCACCTGGGGCACTGCACACACTTAACTTACTTTAATTTTTTACAAATGTAATTTGGTCTGTATGTTTTTGTTACATTATATGGCTGTGAAAATGTTACAGCATGTAATATTTGGCTGTGCCATCTTGTGATGTAGTCTATCATTTTATAGGTTAGATTTGTAAAGTATATTTGTCTGAGTCTAGTAAGTAAAGTAATTTATTGTTTTTATTTCTTTCAGTTGTATGTCCTCATTTTTCCCAAGACCTTTGGCCAAAGCAGGGCATAAAAAATTATATCCAAAAAGTGATGCTGAGAAGATATAAAAAATGTGGACCTGAAAATTTACAGCTAAGAAAATACTGTAAAAGCGTGGATGAGTGTAAGTTGTGTGAAGAATGTTACAATGGACTTAGCCAGTGTTTGACAACTGCCCAGAACAAAATATTTCAATGTGACAAATACATGAAAGTCTTTCATAAATTTTCAAATTCAGACAGATATAAGATAAAACATACTGGAAATAAAGCTTTCCAACGTAAAGAATGTGAAAAGTCATTTTGTGTGCTTTCACACTTAGCTCAACATGAAAAAATTCATACTGGAGAGAAACCCTACAAATGTAAAGAATGTGGGAAAGCCTACAATGAGGCCTCAAACCTTTCTACACATAAAAGAATTCGTACTGGAAAGAAACCCTACAAATGTGAAGAGTGTGGAAAAGCCTTTAACCGGCTTTCACACCTTACTACACATAAGATAATTCACACTGGAAAGAAACCCTACAAATGTGAGGAATGTGGCAAAGCTTTTAACCAGTCTGCAAACCTTACTACACATAAGATAATTCATACTGGAGAGAAACCCTACAAATGTGAGGAATATGGCAAAACTTTTAGCCAGTCCTCAACCCTTACTACACATAAGAGAATTCATACTGGAGAGAAACCGTACAAATGTGAAGAATGTGGCAAAGCTTTTAGGAAGCCCTCAAGCCTTACTACACATAAGAGAATTCATACTGGAGAGAAACCCTACAAATGTGAAGAATGTGGCAAAGCTTTTAACAATTCCTCAGCCCTTACTATACATAAGAGAATTCATACTGGAGAGAAACCCTACAAATGTGAGGAATGTGGCAAAGCTTTTTGCGGGTCCTCAACCCTTACTACACATAAGAGAATTCATACTGGAGAGAAACCCTACAAATGTGAAGAATGTGGCAAAGCCTTTAACCAGTCCTCACACCTTACTACACATAAGAGAATTCATACTGGAGAGAAGCCCTACAAATGTGAAGAATGTGGCAAAGCTTTTAGCAAGTCCTCAACCCTTACTACACATAAGAGAATTCATACTGGAGAGAAACCCTACAAATGTGAGGAATATGGCAAAACTTTTAGCCAGTCCTCAACCCTTACCACACATAAGAGAATTCATACTGGAGAGAAACCCTACAAATGTGAAGAATGTGGCAAAGCTTTCAGCAAGTCCTCAACCCTTACTACACATAAGAGAATTCATACTGGACAGAAACCCTACAAATGTGAGGAATATGGCAAAACTTTTAGCCAGTCCTCAACCCTTACTACACATAAGAGAATTCATACTGGAGAGAAACCCTACAAATGTGAAGAATGTGGCAAAGCTTTTAGCAAGTCCTCAACCCTTACTACACATAAGAGAATTCATACTGGAGAGAAACCCTACAAATGTGAAGAATGTGGCAAAGCTTTTAGCAAGTCCTCAACCCTTACTACACATAAGAGAATTCATACTGGAGAGAACCCCTACAAATGTGAGGAATATGGCAAAACTTTTAGCCAGTCCTCAGCCCTTACTACACATAAGAGAATTCATACTGGAGAGAAACTCTACAAATGTGAAGAATGTGGCAAAGCTTTTAGCAAGTCCTCAACCCTTACTACACATAAGAGAATTCATACTGGAGAGAACCCCTACAAATGTGAGGAATATGGCAAAACTTTTAGCCAGTCCTCAGCCCATAAGAGAATTCATACTGGAGAGAACTCTACAAATGTGAAGAATGTGGCAAAGCTTTTAGCAAGTCCTCAACCCTTACTACACATAAGAGAATTCATACTGGAGAGAAACCCTACAAATGTGAAGAATGTGGCAAAGCTTTTAGCAAGTCCTCAACCCTTACTACACATAAGAGAATTCATACTGGAGAGAAACCCTACAAATGTGAAGAATGTGGCAAAGCTTTTAGCAAGTCCTCAACCCTTACTACACATAAGAGAATTCAAGCTGGAGAGAAACCCTACAAATGTGAGGAATATGCCAAAGCTTTTAGCCAGTCCTCAACCCTTACTACACATAAGAGAATTCATACTGGAGAGAAACCCTACAAATGTGAAGAATGTGGCAAAGCTTTTAACAAGTCCTCAACCCTTACTACACATAAGAGAATTCATACTGGAGAGAAACCCTACAAATGTGAAGAATGTGGCAAAGCTTTTAACAATTCCTCAACCCTTACTACACATAAGAGAATTCATACTGGAGAGAAACCCTACAAATGTGAAGAATGTGGCAAAGCTTTTAGCAAGTCCTCAACCCTTACTACACATAAGAGAATTCATACTGGAGAGAAACCCTACAAATGTGAAGAATGTGGCAAAGCCTTTAACCAGTCCTCAAACCTTACTACACACAAGATAAATCATACTGGAGAGAAACCCTACAAGTGTGAAGAATGTGGCAAAGCCTTTAACAACTCCTTTATTCTTAACAGACATAAGATGATTCATACTGGAGAGAAACTCTACAAACCTGAAAGTTGTAACAATGCTTGTGACAACACCGCAAATATTTCCAAACATAAAAGAAAGCGTGCTGGTGAGAAATCATAGAAATATGAATAATGCAACAGAGCCTTTGCTTGCAGGTTAGGTAATTCACACTGGAGAAAACTTTTACAAGTGTGAACAATGTGGCAAAACTTACACAATGCTCATACCTTATTGCACACGAAAGCCTTTATACTTGAAAATAAATTCACAAATATAAAGTAAACTGATTAATATCTGCTCACATCTTATTCAGCATCAGAGAGTTTATACTTAATAGCGTTAAAAGTGCAATTACTGTCAAAAGAGTCTTGAGAAAATGTAAGCCTTTAACGTGCTGAAGAGGATTTATTTTGAAGACAAACATTACAAATATAAACAAAGTTGTAACTTTACTTGTAACAGATCTTGTATTCATTTTGTATTAGAGGCAAACCCTGAAGCAATTGCTCAAACTTTGTTCAACATCAGAGAATTTATATCAAAGAAAAACCCTATAAATGTAACAAATTTGGAAAAAAACATTTATTCAAAAACTGCAGGTTAGAAAACAGTTCATATTACAATATATTTTTGCAGATGCAATAAATAGAAAAAAATTTAATTCCATGGTAAGTCTATGGAAATATCAGAGAATTTACGTTAGAAATATATACGGCACTCATACTTAATTCTTTACACTGAATCAGAGTTCTGAGTTAGAAAATAATCCAAAACTAAACTTGGTAGAAAAATTATTTGTATATAACTTTAAAAGAGTAGAAGATTTTTTGGAGAGTTACAAGTATACTTTTTTGGAAAGAGTACAGATTGTTTGAAAAGTAAGTAATGTAATTAACTCTCATATTCATACAAGTAATGTTCTAATTAGCTCTCAAATTATTTCATGTTAATGTCATAACTAACTCTCAAATTACTTCATGCTAAAGAAGTTAGTTTTTCTTTTTTTGTTTGTTTGTTTGTTTTTGAGATGGGGTCTTGCTCTGTCACCGTCCAGGCTAGAGTGCAGTGGCATGATCTCGGCTCACTGCAACCTCTGTCTCTAGGGTTCAAGTGATTCTCCTGCTTCAGCCTCCCGAGTAGCTGGGATTACAGGCGTGCACTACCATGCTGTCTAAGTTTTGTATTTTTAGTAGAGCTGAAGTTTTGCCATGTTGGCCAGGCTGGTCTCAAACTTATGACCTTAGGTGATCCACCCAGCTCAGCCTCCCACAATGCTGGGATTACAGGTGTTAGCCACCACGCCTGACCCATGCTGCTTTTTTATTCCTATTGTATTCATATGTGAAAGCATGTGACCAAAAGATAGGAGAGATTATTTTTTATTAGGTGAGCATTTATGACCTGTGAAAGAGTAAGAACATTAAAATGTGAGATGCATGATGAAAATCTAAGTAAAGAGGTTCTTTGTGATTCACTTACAGTATTGAGTGATGCATGAGGTAGGTGTTCAGAGTAATATTCTGCATTATATTGAGAGACAAATATATATTTTAGTTTTAGTCAAAATTAAAAATAAGTATATTTTACTAGTTGTACTTTTATGAAAAAAATGCAGTACATGTTAAAAATTTTAGATTATGTCTGAACTTAATTTCTTAATTCAACATTTTTAACAGTTTAAATATTGTGCATTCAATCAAATCACATTATTCCACTTACTTTAATCTAGTCCACCTTACTCAAGGGTGTAGATAAAAGGTGGTAACAAGGCCGGGCGCGGTGGCTCAAGTCTGCAATCCCAGCACTTTGGGAGGCCAAGGTGGGCGGATCACTTGAGGTCAGGAGTTCAAGACCAGCCTGACCAACATGGAGAAACCCCATCTCTACTAAAAATACAAAATTAGCCAGGTGTGGTGGTGCATGCCTGTAATCCCAGCTACTCAGGAGGCTGAGGCAGGAGAATCCCTTGAACCCAGGAGGCAGAGTAAAGTAAGTAAGTAAGCCGAGATCATGCCATTGCACTGCAGCCTGGGCAATAAGAGTGAAACTCAGTCTCAAAAAAAAAAAAAAATGCTAACAATGCACTATTTGGTAAAATAATGGACTAACATCTCTAGTACTAATCTTTTTTCCTGTGGCTTTAAACTGCAAATAAAGAATATTGTTGCTGTAGGCAAAATTTGTATTTTTTTCCCATTTAAATTTACTTTTGTTAATTTTTTCAGGCACAAAATGTTTATGTTATATATGGCATATTCTGATAGAGGCATACAATATATAATGATCACATTAGGGTAAATGAGGTATCCATCACCTTTAGAATTTGTTTTTTGTATTATGAACAGTTCAATTGTACAGTTTTAGTTATTTTAAAATATACAATTGTTGACTGCAGGGTTATTTTTATAATAATAATAAAAATTATATACAAGTACAAAATTTACATTTCTGAGTCCTGAATACTTAAAAATAATTTCTTGTATATTTTTCTTTGACTCTGTGGCCTCTCTGCTTGCAAACACAGACTTTTTCTTTGGATTTACATAGAGTTAAATATACATATCTATTAGTCTAAATAAAAACCTTAGGTGTAAGAAGATTATGGATTAAGTGTGTTTGAGTAGGAGTTTATGACTGTTTTCAGAATATTCAATATTGGAACAAGACAAATAATTTTAATAAGGTGTTTAATTTTCTTTCTTTCTTTCTTTTTTTTTTTTTTTTTTTGAGACAGAGTCTCGCTCTGTCGCCCAGGCTGGAGTGCAGTGGCCGAATCTCAGCTCACTGCAAGCTCCGCCTCCTGGGTTCACTCCATTCTCCTGCCTCAGACTCCCACGTAGCTGGGACTTCAGGCGCCTGCCACATCGCCCGGCTAGTTTTTTGTATTTTTTAGTAGAGACGGGGTTTCACCGTGTTCGCCAGGATGGTCTCGATCTCCTCACCTGTGATCTGCCTGCCTCGGCCTCCCAAAGGAGAGTCACGATATTAACTGTCAACTTCCCTGGAAGTCAGATTCAGAACTTCAAAAGTGAGCTGTGTCCATGTGGGAGAGTGACAACTCTTATTTTTGGGTGGGTGTGCATTTAAGGATCGCAGTCTCACCTGTGTGATTGGCACCCTTATGACATTTTCTGTATCAGCCAAAGGCTTTATATGATATGCATGAGAGTCACAGTCTGCTCTGAGAGTTTTGTGCTGGTATGAGCCATGATTTTACCTGATGCCCTAAGCCCAGGTATGAGAGTCATCCTCTGTCTAATTTGCTGGATCCAGGAATGAGAATCAGCACTGTGCCTGCCAGCTACATTCAGAAGTGAGTCACCATCCTACCTGTGGCTGGATCCACATATAAGTCACAATTCTAACTGCAAACTGCATTTACATGTGAAATTTTTTATCTTAATGTGTGTAAGTTAAAATCCTAACTGTCAGCTGGGTGTGCATGTGAGAGTTACAGTCTCACCTGTGTGCTGAGCCCTGTTAGACACTCTCTATACCAACTGAAAGCCTTATACAATATTCATGAGTATTGTAATTTTCTCTGACCTTCGTATAAGAAACACACCCAGACGTCACTCATTGCCCTAAGCCCAGCAAAGAGAATCAATCTCTCTCTTATTTACTGGGTTCAGGTATGATTGTCATCTTTGCATCAGTGAGCTGAGCCCAGGTGTATGTCACAATCCCACCTGTAGACAGAGACCAGGCAGAAGAGTCACATCACCTGGATCCTAGGACAGGAATATGTCAGTCCTCAGTATGAGCAGGATCAAGGAAGAAGAGTCATATTGGCTGGG
Source organism: Rhinopithecus roxellana (assembly GCF_007565055.1). Classification (NCBI taxonomy): domain Eukaryota; kingdom Metazoa; phylum Chordata; class Mammalia; order Primates; family Cercopithecidae; genus Rhinopithecus; species Rhinopithecus roxellana. Next base: position 76,178,905 of record NC_044560.1, on the reverse strand, counting down.
TTCTGGGCCTAGTGATATGCCACAATCCTTCATGTGGGCAGGTCCCAAGCAGAAGAGAACAGTAACATCACTTAGGTGATGAGCCCAGCAATATGTAACAATGCCCAATGGGGCAGAGCCCAGGCAAGAGAGGAGAGTCAGGTCACATATTTGCTGGTTCCAGCAATATGTTACAACTCCCACTGTTAGCAGAACTTTGCAAAAGAAGTGGGTCACAAAATTTAATTGCTGGGTTAAGCAATCGTTCACAATCCCCACTGTTGGCAAAGATCAGGCAGCAGAGGACTCAGATCACCTAGTTGCTGGGTGCAGCAATATGTCACGTGTTCATTCTTCTGAAGCTGAGACCCAGGCAGGACAGAAGAGTCACTTCACCTAGGTGTTTGACTAAGAAATATGTCATAATGTCCCATGTGGGGAGAATTAAGGCAGAATAACACATCATCTAGGTGCTGGTCCCAGTGATATGTCACAATTTTCTGTGTAATCAAAGCTTTGGCACAAGAGGAGAGTCACATTACCTAGGTGCTGAATTCAGAAATATGTAACAATCACTTCCAAGTAATGGATTCAGGCAGATGAGGAGACCCACATTACCTTGGTCCTTGACCTTGGTATATGTCACAATTTCATCTGTGGGTTGGGCCCAGGAAGAAAACGAAAATCACTCGGGGTATGGGCAAAAGCACACATCACAATCACACCTGCAGAAAAGTCCAGGGATGAGATACACAATCCCTAACATGCCCAGCTCTAGGGAGAACAGTCAACACCTCCTGTGTGTTCAGTCCGAGTGTGCAAGTCAGAATCTGGATACTGGGCTGGATTTGGGCCTGAGAGTCTCATTCAACCTTCAGATTGTGCTCTGGTAGTAGAGTCACAGCCTCAGAGGTGTGATAAATCTTGGTCCGAGAGTAATTATCTCATCTGTGGACCTGATTCATGTATGAGACTCACAATGCAAACTTTTAGCTACCTCTGAGTGTGAGATTCAGAACCTCAACAGTGGGCCATGGCTATTTAACAGGGTGAAAATTCTTACTGTGAACTGGGCGTGCATACTAGGGTCACTATCTCACCTGTGCACTAGGCCCTGTTATCACAGTCTTGGTGCCACCCAAGAGCTTTCTACGGTGTGCCTGAAAGTCACAATCCACACTTAGATCTACATGCTGGTATGAACTCATGATCTTACCGATTGTCCTAAGCCCAGGAATGAGAGCTAACATCTCTCTTATTAGCTAGGGTCAGATATGAGAGTTCTCAGGCCAGATCCACATGTGACAGTCACAATTTCAACCATGGGTGGCATCCAAATGTGATACTCAGGACCTCATCAGTGGTCTCTGTCCACATGTGGGAGTGACAGTTCTCACTGTTGTCTGAGTGCATCTGTGAGAATCACAATTTTAAATTTGTGCTGGAATCTGTTATGACACTCTCTGTATCATCAGAAGGGATCATACAATATGTGTGAGTTTTGTAATCTTCTGTGACCTTCACACAAGTAGAGAGCCCAGGAGCTTGTCCATTGCTTGAAGGCTACCTATGAGAGTCAACATATCTCCTATTGGCTAGATCCAGGTAGGTATGCAGCTAATCACTGTGCCTCTGAGCTGGGTCCAGAAATTGGTCAATATTCAACCTGTTTCCAGATGTACATATGACAGTCAGACTTTTGACTGTGGACTGCATCTGTGTGTGAGGTTCAGAAGCTCACCAGTGTCCTTCTTTGATGTTTGGAAGTGACAATCCCAATTGTTGGTTTGGTAGGCCTGTGAGAGTCACAATCTCACCTGTGTGCTGAGTCCTATTACATTCTCTGTAGCACACAAAGTATTTATAAGGTATGCATAAATTTTATACATCTCTGTGACCCTTCTTAAAGTAGGAAACCCAGGACTACCTACTGCCTAAAGTCTAGCTAAAAGCGTCAAAATCATTCCTATTGTCTGGGTTCTCATATGAGTGTAATCGTAATGCCTGTGAGCTGGGAAAAACTATGTGTCAAAACTTAGCCTGTGTGAATAAACCAGAAAACAGAATCATGTCAACTGAATGCTGGACCAAAAACATGTCGCTATCCACTCTGTGAGGAGAGCTGTGGCAGAAAAGTCACATAATCTGGGTACTGGGCCCAGCAGTATGTCACAATGCCATCTGTGGGCAGGGTTCATGCAGGAAAGACATATTATCTGCATGCAGGGCACAGCAATATGTGACCCTCTGTACAGGGCTTGGATAAGAGAGGAGAGTCACAATACCCAGTTGATGGGCCCATTGATAGGTCACAATGCCTCCTTTAGGAGGAGCCAAGGCAGGAGAGTCGTATCATTTATGTATACGGCTCAGTGACATATCACAACCCACACTGCGGCAAAGCCCACGCAAAAGAGTAAAGTCACATCATGATGCTACAACTATCTCTGTTGGCAGGACCCAAGCAGGAGAGGATGATTATATAACCTAGGTTATGGGCCCAAAGATATGTCACAATTTCCCCTGAGGACAGGGCCTATGCAGGAAAGTAAAATAAATGCTTGGCCCAGGTACACATCACAATTTTGTTTTTGTGCTTTACCCAGGCCAGATAATCAGATCACTTAGGAGCTGGGCAAAGGTATATGTCACAATCACACTAGCAAGAAGGTTGAGAAATGAGATTCAAAATTCCATGCATTTTATGACTTCAGGTATGAGAGTCAAGAGACCTCATTTGAGTTGGCTCCAAATACATGAGTCACAATCTTAATGGTGGGCTCAGTCCCTGCAAGAGAGCCCCAATTCCAAATGCAAACTACTTCTGAATCTATGAGTCACAGCTTCACAGTGCTCTGAATCCTAGTCTTTGAGTCACCATTCTACCTGTTAAGCAGATCCATGTATGAGAGTCACAATTCCAACTTTCAACTGCCTCCATGTGTGAGATCCACAGCCTCAACAGTGGACGGTTTCCATGTGTGACAGTGACAATGTTTACTGTTGGCTGAGTGTGCACAGGAGAGTCACAATTTCACCTGTGTTCTTGGTTGTGTTATGACACTCTCTGTGCTACCCATGGGCTTTATATGGTATAAGTGGCAGTTGCAATCTACTTTGAGACCTTCATGCTGCTACGAACCAATGATTGTACCCACTGCCCTATGCCCAGGTATGAGAGTCACATCTCTCTTATTGGCCAGATATAGGTATGACAGATATAGTCATCAAAGTGTCTGTAAGCTGGCTCCAAAAAAAAGTCAGCAAACCAATTGTCCCGGGACCCACATATGACTGTCACAAATCTAATTGTAGAGTGCCGGTGAGATTCAGGACCTCACCAGGGGGTTATTCTTATGTGTGAGGGTAACAATCCTAATTTTCAGCTGGGTGTGCCCATGAGAGTAACAATCTCACTTGTGTAGTGGATCCTGTTATTATACTCTCAATGTAACACAAAAGCTTTATAGGATAAGCTTGAGTGTCATAATCTTATGTGACCTTTCCTCACATAGGAGACCCAGAACTTTATCCATTGCCCTAAGCCTAAAATAAAAAGGCAAAATCTCCCCTATTGGTGGGTCCATATATCAAATTAGCCAGTAAAAAAGATACTGTCTGTCCTGGCCAGGCTGAGAGAAACAGGTAAGATTCTGGGTCTCCTCTCTTTACAAAGATCATAAAAAATTACCACTTCCTCCCATATTGTATAAAGCCCTTGGGTGATACAGAGAGTGTAAATTCAGCTGATACAGAAAGTGTATCCAGCACGCAATATAAATTTTTCTTATTTTATGCACGCCCAGCCAACTATTAGCCTTGTCACCCTCACACATAAACAGAGCCCCCTGGTGAGGTCCTGAATCTAACTCGTGGATGCAGTTCACAGTTGAAATTGCGACTGCATATGTGAACACCTGGCTACAGTTGGAATGGTGACTCATTTCTAAACCCAGCTCATAGACAGGTGAAGACCCTCCTATCTAAACTCAGCCATTCTTAAAGATGTTCACTCTCATATCTGGGCTTAGAATCACAGGTAAAATTGTCAGTTCACACAAGCACAAAGGTTTCAGAACGGATTGCAGCTCTCATGCATACTGTGTAATGCCCTCAGTAAGAAAGAGAGGGTCCTTACAGGGCCACGCACACAAATGAGATTGTGACACTCAAATGCACACCCAGCCAACGGTAAAGATTGTCATCCAACCATATGAACACAACCAGTGTTAAAGTCCTGAATCTCATGCCCGCAGGCAATCAAAAGTTGGAAAGCTGACTGTCATATGTGGAGAGTCACCAACGCACCTAATCAAGATTTGGCACACCTATGAAGCTGTGCCCCTTTGAAAATAATACAGTGCATGGGAGGGATTGCGGCTGTCATGCAAGGATCCTGTCCACTGTTGAGATTGTAACTCGTGTACTGAGACCCAACATACAGAACGTATTGACTCTTATACCTAGAACTGGGCCATGTGCGTGATTGTTAATTTTATCCCTGGACTTTTCTGCAGGTGTGACTGTGACATATTTCTTTGCCCAGTACCTGAGTGATTTGACTCTCTTACCTGGGTACTCTCCTTATAGGGTATTGTGACATATTTCCAAACCCAGAACCTAAGTGATTTGACTTTCTTCTGCTGTTTGGGCTCAGAAGGGATTGTGATGTATTCCTGGACCCAGAACCAAGGTGAAGTGACTCTTCTTTTGTCAGGGCACTGCCAAAAAAAAAAAAAAAAAAAAAAAAAAAAAATTGACATATCACTGGACCTTGATTCCAGATGATATAACTCTCCTCTTTTTGCTTTGCCCAACATATTTTGGGTACCATGACACATTTCTAGACCCAGAACCTAGGTGATGTGAGGTTCCTAAGCCCGGCCTGCAGTGAGTCTTGTGACATATGTCTGCATCCATGACCTAAGAATTCTGACTCTTTTTTTGCCTAAACTTTGTCAACAAGGAAAATTGTGATATATTTCTGCACCCAGCAATCAGTTGATGTGTCTCTCCTGCCTAGGATTTTCCCAGAGAGAGCGTTGTGACATATTGCTGGGCCCAGCAGCCAGGTGAGGTGATTCTCTTCCTGTTGCATTGCTTTCAGGGGAAGGTTTTAAAATATTTTTGGCTAAGCATGCTAATGATGTGACTCTCCAGCCTCGTCCCTGCTTTCAGAAAAGACGGTGACATATCCATGGCCTAGTGCCTAAGTGATGTGGCTCTCCTGTTCACTCCCTACTGAGAGGTGGCATTGTGACATATATCTTGGTTCGGCTCACAGGTGCAATAATGACTGTCATACCTTGTGAGTTGAACCAGCCAATAGAAGAGACACTGACTCTGATATTTTGGCTTGGAAAAATGAGTAAGACCCTGTGTCTCCTCTTTGTATGAAGGTTATAGAAAGTTACCACTCTCACATATCACATAAAGCATCTGGGTACTACAGTGTCATAACAAATCCCAGAACATGAGTGAGATTGTGTTCTTGTGTGCACAGTCCACAAACCATTAGAATTTCTACCCTCTCCCATTGACAGAGCCTACTGGTGATGTTTTGAATCTCACATGCAAATGCAGTCAGTCCACAGTTTAAATTGCAACTTTCATATCTGAATGTCAAGCCACAGTTGGAATGGTTACTCATTTTTAAACCCAGCTTATAGGCAGGTGAAGACTCTCCTATCTGGACACAATCAATAAGAAAGATGTTGCCGGGTGTGGTGGCTCAAGCCTGTAATCCCAGCACTTTGGGAGGCCGAGACGGGCAGATCACGAGGTCAGGAGATCGAGACCATCCTGGCTAACACGGTGAAACCCCGTCTCTACTAAAAAAAATACAAAAAACTAGCCGAGTGAGGTGGCGGGCGCCTGTAGTCCCAGCTATTCGGGAGGCTGAGGCAGGAGAATGGTGTAAACCCGGGAGGCAGAGCTTGCAGTGAGCTGAGATCCGGCCACTGCACTCCAGCCCGGGCGACAGAGCAAGACTCCGTCTCAAAAAAAAAAAAGAAAAAAAAAAAAAAAAGAAAGATGTTGACTCTCACACCTGGGCTTAGGGCCACAGGCACGATCAAAGGTCCCTTCTAACATGGAGGTTTCAGAGCAAATTTTGGCTCTCATGCATATTTAACAAAGCCCTCGAGTGGTATGGAGAGTGTTCTAACAGGGCCTAGCACACAAGTGAGATTGTAACTCTCATCTGCACACCCAGGCGAGAGTAAAGATTGTCATTGTCCCACATGAACACAGCCTACTGTTGAGGTTCTGAATCCCACACTCTGAGATGGCTAAAAGTTGCAAACTTGACTCTCATACATGAATTTATTCCACAAGTGGGTTCATGACACTCAGATTAAGTTCAGCAAACCCGTGAGGCTGACTCTACTTAAAAAACACAATCCCCAGAAGGAATAGGGCTCTCAAACATAGATCCTGTGGACCAATGGGATTGTGACTTGTGTACTTAGAATGACCATACAGAAATTGACTCATACTTAGAACTGAGACTTGTGTGAGATTGTTAGTCTCAACCCTGGACCTTCCTGTAGGTGTTATTGTTACATATGCCGCAGTCCAGCACCTGAGTGATTTGACTCTACTGCCTGGACCCAGCTCACATACGAGGTTGTAACATATAACTGGGTGCTGAGACATTGTCAGAAGTGAGATAGTGACTCACTCTGGATTCAGCTCACAGAAATGGTGATGATTCATACCTGGACCCACTAATAAGAGAGATATTGACTCTGGTAACTAGGCTTTGGGGTCTGGGTCCTTTATTTGTAGGAAAGTAACAGAAGATTATGACACTCACGTATGTTGTATAAAAGATCTTGGGAAATACTGAATGTCATTGTAGGGCCCAGTTCACAGGTGTAATTGTGACTCTTTTATACACACCTAGCCAACAGTTTGAATTGCCATGCTTATACATAGACTGAGCCTACTGGTGAGGTCCTAAATCTTACACATGAACCCATTCCACCATTGAAATTGTGACTGTCATATATGGATCCAGTCACAGGTTGGATGGTGACAATTTCTGTACCCAACTCACTTGCACAATGAACCTGGCCAATAGATTTTGACTCTTGTACCTAGGCTTAGGTCAACAGGTAAGGTTTTGGGGTTTCTACTTGTATAAATGTCACAGAGGATTATCGCACTGACTTATATTGTATAATGATGCCCCCAGGGTTGTAAAGAAAGTGCCATTATATAACACAGCACAAAGTTCAGATTGTGACTCTCAGATGCACACTCAGCCAACAGTAAGAATTGCCATCCATACACATGGACAGAACCCACTGGTGAGGTCCTGAATTTTACTCACAGATGCAATCCGCAGTTGGAATTTCTTTTTTTTTTTTTTTTTTTTTTGAGACGGAGTCTCGCTGTGTCGCCTGGGCTGGAGTGCAGTGGCTGGATCTCAGCTCACTGCAAGCTCCGCTGCCTCCCGGGTTCACGCCATTCTCTCGCGTCAGCCTCCCAAGTAGCTGGGACTACAGGCGCCCGCCACCTCGCCCAGTTAGTTTTTTGTATTTTTTAGTAGAGATGGAGTTTCACCATGTTAGCCAGGATGGTCTCGATCTCCTGACCTTGTGATCCGCCCGTCTCGGCCTCCCAAAGTGCTGGGATTACAGGCTTGAGCCACCGTGCCCGGCCTGTTTTTCGTATTTTTAGTAGAGACGGGGTTTCACCATGTTAGCCCGGATGGTCTCGATCTTCTGACCTCGTGATCCGCCCGTCTTGGCCTCCCAAAGTCCTGGGATTACAGGCTTGAGCCACCGCGCCCGGCCAGCAGTTGGAATTTTTAATGTCATGTGTGCATCTAGCCATCAGTGGGATGGTGACTCATATCTGAATCCATCTAAGAGGCAGAGCAATGACTTTTATACCTGAACCCAGCTAATATGAGAGATGTTGATTCTCATACCTGGGCGTGGGGCAACAGGTAACATCGTGTGTTTATACAGCACTAATGTCTCACGGGGGATTGTGAGTCTCACCCAAACAATGTAAAGCCCTCTGGTGTTACAGAGAGTGTCATAAGAGGACCCAGAACACAGCTGAGATTGTGATTCTCATATACACTTTCAGCCCACAGTAAAAATTGTCATCCTCCAACATGAATACAGACAACTTTTGAGCTTCTGAATCTCATACTTGGACACAGTTGAAAGTTGGGATTAGGCTGGGCGTGGTGGCTCAAGCCTGTAATCCCAGCACTTTGGGAGGCTGAGATGGGCGGATCACGAGGTTAGGAGATCGAGACCATCCTGGCTAACACGGTGAAACCCTGTCTCTACTAAAAAATACAAAAAACTAGCCGGGCGAGGTGGCGGGCGCCTGTAGTCCCAGCTACTCAGGAGGCTGAGGCAGGAGAATGGCATAAACCTGAAACGGAACTTGCAGTGAGCTGAGATCTGGCCACTGCACTCCAGCCTGGGCGACAGAGCGAGACTCCGTCTCAAAAAAAATAAATAAATAAAGGAAAGAAAGTTGGGATTATAATCCTTACATGTAGATTTTATCTACAGATAGACGGTAACTCTAGGACCAGGATTCATTACACCTGTGAGGCTTTGACTCTGATACCAGTACACAGTCTACAGGTAAAATTGAGGGTCTCATGCATGAATCTGGTCCCTCCTTGAGACTATGACTCATGTATTTGGATGCAACTCACGGGAGGTGTTGACTTTCACACCTGAGGCTGGAACATATGTGGAATTGTGAATCTTATCCCTGGACCTTCCCACAAGTGTGATTGTGACATATACTTTTGTGTAACACCTGAGTGATTTTACTTTCCTGCCTGGGCACAGCCCTCAGGGGAGATTGTGACATATACCTGGGTCAAGCACCTAGGTGATATGACTCTTGCTTGAACCCTGCCCACAGAGGGTGTTGTGAAATATTACTGGGCCCAGCACTTGGGTCTTCTGACTCTTATCATTAGCCTGGGCCCTACCCACGGAGCCTTTGTGAGATATCGCTGAGCCCAGCACCTCAGTGATGTGACTGTACTGCCTGGGCCCTGCCCACAGTAGGTATTGTGACATATCTCTGAACTCATTACCTAGGTGATGTAACTTTTTTCTTTTGCCTGCATTCTGCCCCTTGAAAATGGACTGTGACATACCACAGGCCCAAGTACTTAGGTGATATGATTCTTCTCTTCTGCTTGGGTCATGGCAACAAGAGGCTGAATTATTTTAGCAAGCCCAGATGCAGGTAATGTAATCTTCTATCCTAAGCCCAGCCCACAGGAGGTATTGTGATTTATCTCTGTGGCCATAATTTAGGTGCTGTGACTCTTCTGTTCTCTCTAAGCCATGCCAATGGAGGGGGATTGAAACATATTTTTTTTTTTTTTTTTTTTTTTTTTTGAGACGGAGTCTTGCTCTGCCGCCCAGGCTGGAGTGCAGTGGCCGGCTCTCAGCTCACTGCAAGCTCTGCCTCCCGGGTTGACGCCATTCTCCTGTCTCAGCCTCCCGAGTAGCTGGGACTACAGGCGCCCGCCTCGTCGCCCGGCTGGTTTTTTGTATTTTTTAGTAGAGACGGGGTTTCACCATATTAGCCAGGATGGTCTCGATCTCCTGACCTCGTGATCCGCCCGTCTCGGCCTCCCAAAGTGCTGGGATTACAGGCTTGAGCCACCGCGTCCGGCTGAAACATATTTTTGAGACAGCACAAAGATAATGTGAAATTCCTGCCTGGGCCATGCCCATAGAAGGCATTGTGACATATCACTGGTCACAGCATGCAGATAATTTAACTCTCCTGTGGCCGGGCGTGGTGGCTCAAGCCTGTAATCCCAGCACTTTGGGAGGCCGAGACGGGCGGATCACGAGGTCAGGAGATCGAGACCATCCTGGCTAACATGGTGAAACCCCGTCTCTACTAAAAATACAAAAAAACTAGCCGGGCGAGGTGGCGGGCGCCTGTAGTCCCAGCTACTCGGGAGGCTGAGGCAGGAGAATGGCGTCAACCCGGGAGGCAGAGCTTGCAGTGAGCTGAGATCGCGCCACTGCACTCCAGCCTGGGGGCAGAGCAAGACTCTGTCTTAAAAAAAAAAAAAAAAAAAAAAAAAATTTAACTCTTCTTCCTGGGCCCTGCCCACAGCGGGATATTGTAACATATCTTTAGCTCAGCACTTAAAATATGTGGCTCTCTTAGCTTCTTTTCTACAAGTGACATTTTGACATATTAAGTGCACCCAACACACAGATGAGACTGTGACTCTTGTATGCTCATCCAGTCAACAGTTATGAGTGTCACTCTCACACATTGACAGAGACCTCTAGTAAGGTCTTGCATCTTGTACATGGACACAGTCCACAGTTGGAATTTTGACTGTCATATGTAGATCCAGCCACAGGTGTGATATTAGCTCACAGGCACAGTGATGACTCTTATAACTAGACCCAGCCAATAAAATACATGTTGACCCTTATAGCTAGGATTAAGGAAACCAGTAGGGTCCTGAGTCTCCTACTTGTATGAAAATTATGGCAGATTATGAAACTTATGCATATTGTATAATGCATCCTGGTGGTACAGAGTTCTCTTACAGGGGACAGCACACAGGTGAGATTATGACTTTGATATGCAGACATAGCTAACAGTATTGTCACCTTGGTGCTAAGCCCAACAGTACAACACAATTCTTTTTTAGGATTGTGAGTCCTAGGAGCAGAAAAGAGTCACATCAACTAGGTGCTGGGTCGAGTAATATGTCACCATATCCCTTGACGAAAGAGCACAGGTAAGACAGTCGCATCAACTAGGTGAAAGGCCCAGCAATATTTCACAATCTTCTCTGGAGTCAGAACCTGGATAATAGAGGAGTGACATCGGTCTGGTGCTGGGCCCAGTGAAATGTCATGTTGGGCATAAGTACATGAGTCACGATCTCAATGGTGTACTGGATCCATGCATGACAGCATCAATCTGTCCTGTGGACTGCCTTCTTAGTAGAGAGCCTCACAGGTTTGCTGAATGTTGGTTGGAGAGTCAGAAACCCAAATGTGAACCAAATCTGCCTGTGAGAGTCAATTCACTACTTTTGACTGGCTTTGGGTGTGAGATTCAGAACCTCAACAGTGAGCTGTGTTACTGCTGGGTGGGTGTGCATATCACGGTCACAGTCTCAGCTGTGTGCAGTGCTCAGGCAGAAAAGAAGGGTCAAATCACCTAGACAAATAATTAGAAATTTTATTCTCTTTTACTCATCTTTTCTAATACCTCTATGAGCAAAGTCAATGGAGGAGAGTTGCATCCCCTATGTTTTGGACACAGTCATATGTCACGATACACAATGTATGCAGGGCCCAGGCAGTAGAGGGAAGTCAAATAACCTAGGTGCTTGACCCAGTGATATATCACAACACCTCCTTGGACAGAGCCCAAGCAGTAGAGGAGAGTCACATCACCTCAGTGCTGTGTGCAAAAATGTGTCACAATACCAACTAAGTGGATGGCTCATACATGAAAGTCACACCACCTAGGCGAGGGTCTCAAAAATATGTTGCAATGCCCCCTGTGGGGAGGGCTCAGAAGGAAAAGAAGAGTCACATAACTTAGGGGCTGCGCCCAGCTTCAATCACTCCAGTTGAAAGAGACAAGGCACGAGAGGAGTGATGTATCACATAGATGCCAGGGCCCAGCAATATGTCGCATTCCTCATGTGGACAGGCCCTGTGAAGAAAAGAAGAGTCACATCATCCAGGTGATGGGCTGAGAGATATGTCTCCAAGACCCTTGTCACCTGTGTGCTGGGCCCAGTCTTAAGTAACTGCCTTCTGTGGGCATGGCCAGGCAAGAGAGGAGAGTCACATCACCTAGGTGCTGTTCCTAGAGATATGCTACAATCTATCCTATGGGCACAGTTCAGGTAAGAGAAGAGGAAAGTCACATTAACTAGGTGATTGGCTCAGAGCTATGTCACAGTGCTCTTACCAGGCAGGGTCCAGGCAGGAGACTCAAATCACCTTGGTGCTGAGCCCAGCAATATGTCACAATCTCCCCTGTAGGGAGAACCTGAGAAAAAGAGTTACACCAATTACCTTTTGGCCTACTTACAGGACATAATCTTCCCTGTGAGCAGAAACCAGGCAGTAGAAGAGGTTCATATCACCTGTGCAATTGGCACATAGATATGTCAAAATGCTCCCTACAGGCAGACCCCCGGCAGGAGGCTTACATAACATGGATGTCAGCCCCAAAAGTATGTCACAATGACCCACACGGACTGGGCACAGGCAGAAGAGACTTATAACCTGAGTGCTGAGTGAGCAGCCTAGAAACATGTGACAATGCTCCATGTAGGCAGGGCCAAGGCAGAAGAATAGAATAACATCACCTACGTTCTGGGTCCAGAGATATGTCACAATTTCATCTGTGAGCTGGGCCCAGGTGGGAGACCAAATCATGCTGAGTGCTGGGCACATGGTATGTCAGTCACACCTGCAGGTAGGTCCAGGGACGAGATTAACAATCCTGCACATGTCCAAGTTTTAGGTATGAGAGTCAACACATCCTGAATGTTGGGTCCAGCTACGTGAGGCACATCTCATCAGTGAACCGGATCTATGCATCATAGCCTCAATTCCTATTGCAGATTGTGTTGACTTAGTGGAGTCCCAGCCTTGTTGGTGTGCTGAATCCTGGTCTGAGAGTCACCAACCCGCCTGTGGACCATGTTTATGTACAAGAGCCTTTAAAAAATAAATCTGACTGCCTCTGAGTGTGTGATTTAGAATCTCAACAGTGCACTGTGTTGATGTATGTATGACTTACATCTTTACTTGGCCATCTTTACTTTCAGCTGGGTTTTCATGAGGGTCACAATCCCATCTGTCTGCTGGGCTCTGTGAACACATTCTCTGTATCTAATGATGGCATTATACGGTGTGCATTAGTGTCACCATTCACTCTGAGACATTCATGCTGGTATGGACCAATGATTGTACCCGTGGCCCTAAGCCAAGATACGAGAGTCAACATCACTCCAGTTGGTTCGGTCCAGATAGGAAAGTCCTGCCTATGAGTGGATTTAGAAATGAGTTGCCATTCCAAGTGTGGCCAAATCTTCACATATGTGAGTCATAATTCCAATTGTAAGCTGCATTCCTGTGTGTTTTAAAACTTCACCAGTGGGCTTTGTCCATGTATGAATGTGATTAATGAAGTGGTTGCCAGGGTGTGTGTATGTAAAACACAATTTCACCTGTGTGCCGGGCTTTGTGTTGACTCTCTGTACCACCCAGGGTCTTTATATGATATACAACCAAGTGGTAACCCTCTATTACCTTCGAACAAAGTGAAGACCCACAATGTTACCCATATTGGCTGGTTTGAAGTATAAAAGTCATCGTCACACCTCTAAATTGAGCAAAGATATATGTCACAATCCTACTTCTGGGTAAGGAGAAAACAGGAGAATCATATCATCTGGTTCCTTCTCCAGGAATATGTCACAATCATTTCTGAGGGCAGGGAATCGGCAGGAGAGTCACATTATCTGTGTGCTGGGCTCAATGATAAATCACTCTCTATTTTGTGCAGATGGTCCAGGGCAAAGCTCATGGGAGAGAAGGTCTCATCAATGAGTTGATGGGTCCAAAGATATGCCAAAATACTCCTTGTGGGCAAGATCCAGGCAGGAGACTCACATCACCTTGGCGCTGGGCCCAGAAATATGTCACAATGTCTTGTGATAGCAGTGTGAAGGCAAAAGAGTAACATCAACATAGTGCTGGGACAAGGGACATGTTACAATCTCCCCGGTGGGCAGAAGCTAGGAAAAAGAGAAAAGTCACATCAGCTAGCAGCTAGTCTCAGAGATATGTCACAATTTTTCCTGTAGACTGAGACCAGGCTGGAGAAAAGAGTCACATCACCTGGATTATAGGCAGAGATAGGTCAAATGCCTCTTGTAGAAAGAGCCCAGGCCGGGTGCGGTGGCCCAAGCCTGTAATCCCAGCACTTTGGGAGGCCGAGACTGGTGGATCACGAGGTCAGGAGATCGAGACCATCCTGGCTAACACGGTGAACCCTGTCTCTACTAAAAATATAAAAAACTAGCCGGGCGAGGTGGCGGGCGACTGTAGTCCCAGCTACTCCGGAGGCTGAGGCAGGAGAATGGCATAAACCTGGGAGGCGGAGCTTGCAGTGAGCTGAGATCCGGCCACTGCACTCCAGCCCGGGCGACAGAGCAAGACTCCATCTCAAAAAAAAAAAAAAGAAAGAGCTCAAGCAGGAGAGTTACATCACATGGGTGTTGGGACTCAGCAATAGGTCTCAATGGCCCATGTGGGCAGGGCACATGCAGCAGAGCCAAATATCTGGGGTATAGGGTCCAGTAATATGTCACAGTGCCCTCTAGGGCATTGCCAAGACGAGAGGAGAGTCACATCACCTGGGTACAAGGCCCAGAAATGTCACAATGTCACCTGTGGTTACAGACAAAGCAGAATAGTCACATCAGTTAGACACTGAGTCCAGAGATATCTCAGTTTTACCTTTGAGCCCAGGCAGAAAACTCAAATCACTCAGGTGGTGGCCAAGTGCATATGTCACACTGTCGCCTACAGGAAGGTCTAGTGAAGAGATTAAGAATTTAGTTGCTGGGCGTGGTGGTTCATGCCTGTAATTCCAGCACTTTGGGAAACCAAGGGAGGTGGATCACCTGAGGTCAGGAGTTCAGTACCAGCCTGACCAACATGACTAAACCACACCTTGACTAAAAGTACAAAAAATTAGCAGGTTGTGGTGGCATGCACCAATAATCACAGCTACTTGGGAGGCCGAGGCAGGAGGATTGCTTGAACCTGGGAGGCAGAGGTTGCAGTGAGTAGAGATTATGCCACTGCACTCCAGCCTGGGCGACAGAGCAAGACTGCCTCAAAAAGAAAAAACAAAAAAAAGAAAGAAAAGAATTTAGCACATGTCTTGGTTCTAGGTACAAGAGTCAACACCTCTTGTATGTCTAAATACGGGAGTCACAATCTGAATGGTGGACTGGAATTGTCCACCATGTCTCCATAGTCACAGCCTTACAGGTGTGCCGAGTCATGGTCCGAAAGTCACCAGTCCTCCTTTTGACTGGATTCACATGTGCAAGTCCACCCTTTGCCTCCTGAGATTCAGTTCCTCAGCTGTGGGCTGTGTTCATGTGGAAATATGACAATCGACCGTTGGGTGAGTGTCCATATGAGTATCATATTCTCACCGGTGTTCTTGGTCCTGTTAGGACACTCTGTACCACCCGAGGGCTTTATACATTATGTATGAAAGTCACAATCTGCTCCGACATATTTGTACTGATACAGACCTATGATTGTACCCGTGGCCCTAAGCCCAGGTATGAGAATCAACATCTCTTCAATTGGGAGAGTCCAGATTGGAAAGTTTTTACCTGCCTATAAGCTGGGTTTATTAAAGAGTCACTAACCCAACAGTGGCCAGATGTTCACATGTGACAGTCACAATTTTAACTTTGGATTGTCTACTTGTGAGTTTCAGGACCTCAAAATTGGACCCTGTCCATGTGTGAGGGTGACAATTTTAAAGGTTGGCAGGTTGTGCATACAATAAACAATCTCATATTTGTGCTGTGTCCTGTGATGACAGTTTGTACCACTTGACAGTTTTATACTGTATGTGAGGGAGTGGTATAACTTTTTTGGGGGGTATAAATGTCATCATCATATCAGTGATCTCTGCAAACATATATATCAACATCCCTCCTGTGTGTAGGGAATGAGTAAGAGAGTTACATCACCTAGGCACTGGCCCAGCAATAAGTCACAATCTTTTCGGAGGGCAAAGATGACGCAGGGGAGTCACATCACCTTGATGCTTAGCTAGGAATGTTACAATCCCCTCCTGAAAGCAGGGCACAGGTAGCAGAGTCACATCACCTGGGTGCTGGGCCCAGTGTTATATCCCAAAACTTTCTGTGGGCAAGGCCCAGGCAGGAGAGGCATGTCACCTGTTTTCTGTGCCCAGTAATACATTACAATCTTCCCAGTAGAAAAAAGAAGAGTCACTATTTTTTGCTGATGAACGCAAAGATATGTCACAATTTCCTTGTAGGTAGGGTCCAGACACAAACCTCTAATCTAATTCCACTAATCCACATGAATTCCAACTCTGGCTCTGCCAGCTTATGACTTATCGTATACTTTTCATTTCTATTATGCCCCAGAATGAGTTTCTCCATGACTTTTGAAGCAGTTTGTCCACCTGCTTTGAACATTACCCTCTTAAATCCAAGTGCTGCTGTTTTGTTGACCATATGAAGGCTTCCCATGAGTATTCCTCTTGCTTCCATTCACTTTCTTCTGTAGCCTCCATTTTTCTAATTACTTTCCTGCCCTTCTCAATATGCATCAAGACCTGGAAGGTCATATAGGAAAGTAGTGGGAGGGATGTCTAGCCCCGTTTTGGCAGTGAGCTGAAAAACAGGCTTCACATCTACTAAAAGAACGTGGGAAGTGGAAATCTGAGAAGAGAAATACTTTTTTTGTTGCTAGAATGCTCTTAGCAAGAGTCACTAGAGGTCAATGGAGTCAATGATGTAGGCTGGGCCAAAGCCACGGTGCAAGAGACCCATAAAACAGAGATCAAAAGTTAGGTGAGCGTGGTAAGACTCAAACCCCAAGGATGAAGAGGGGGCCACAGTTCACTCCAGTATCTCCTCTGTTCTCAAGTGGGTAACTAGCGGATCACCTACTAGTGATCAACAGCTTCCCCATAAGATCTCAGGAGTTGGGTGAGTCGGGGGAAGTAACGCAAGACCCCAGATGTATGCCAACATACAAAACCCCTAGTCCAAAGGTCACACCGTGCACTTGCCTTTAAAGTCACCCACTTGGCCCTCTTCCAAGTGTACTTTCCTTCCTTTTGTTTCCATTCTGTAGCTTTCTAATAAACTTTTACTGCTGCTCTAAAACTTGCTTCTGTCTCTCCTGCTTTATGCCCCTCAGTCAAGTTGTTTCTTCTGAGGCAAGAATTGAGGTTCCTGCAGACTCATACCCATGTGAATTCACTTCCAGTAACAGGTAACAGGTAGGAGAAAAGAGTAACATCACCTAGGTGCTGGTCCAGAAATATGTCATAATACTGTATTAGAGGAGATTCCAGGAAAGTTATATTACCTAGGTGAAGTGCTTAGAGATACATTACAATGCCCCCTGTGGGTAGGACTCAGGAAGAAGAGTCAAATCACCTAGAAGCTGTGCCCAGCTATATGTCACAATCAGCCCAGTGGGAAAAGCCAAGGCATGAGAGGCACATCATGCAGGTGCTGGGTCAAGTGACATGTCACAGTCTCCTCTGTGGACAGAAAAGGAGACACACATCATCTAGCAGAAGAGTCCAAAAGTATGTAAGGATCAAGGCAGTAGAATCACATCACCTGAGTGCTGGGCCCAGAGATAAGTCACTCTTCTGTAGGCATAGCCCAGGCAGGAGAGCAGAGTTACATCAACTAAGTCCTGAGCCCAGAGATATGTCACATTCTCCTCTATGGGCAAAGAGCAGGTATAATAAGGTAATCACTTCAAATAGTTGAGCTTCCAGAGATTATGCCACAATGGTCTCTGTGGTCAGGGTTCAAGCAGGAGACTCATGTCACGTTGACTGTGCCCCAACAATGCGTCACAATGTTTTCTGAGAAGAGGGTCAAGGTAAAAAAGCAATGCCACTTTGGTATTGGGCCCGGTGATATGTCATTGTCTCCCATGTGAGCAGGTATCAGGCAAGAGAAGGGAATCACATCACCTTTGTTATGAGCACAGGCATGTCACAAAGCCCCAGGTAGGCAGTGCCAAGACAGAAGAATAGTGTCACATCACCTAGGTGATGGGTCCAGTGATATGCCACAATCACATGTGTCAGCTTGGTGCCAACAGAGTCAAATCACTCAGGTGCTGGGAGAGGGGTATGCCACAATAACATCTGCAGGAAGATACGGGGGTGAGATTAACAATTCCATACAGGACCCAGTTTTAGGTATAAGAGTCAACATGTCCTGAATGTTGAGTGTAAGTACATGAGTCACAAGTTCAACAGTGCATTGATCAGAGCCTCTATTCTGCTGTAAACTTCTTAGTAAAGTCACCATTTCATGGGTGTGCTGAATCATAGTGTGGGAGTCACCAACCTACCTGTGGACCAGATCTGTGTGTGCAAGTCAGTTTTCCAAATTTTGACTGCCTTCGGGTGTAGGATTCAGAAACTCTATGGTGGGGTGTGATGCCACCAACTAAAGGGCTATTCATGCACAGAAGGGTTGTTATTGTAACCATCATGGTTTCTGTTGTTTTTGCCTTGCTAAGAATACATGCATGGCTTATAGTTGTGCTAGAAAACCATAAGGGTTTTGGTTAAATTACCTGTTGTATGTTATAAAGTAGACATAAAATTGGCCAAAATAGATTAAAATTCTACAAACGTGGAGTCAAGTTTCTCTTGCCTCCAGAGAAACTTGGAGGCTTAGGAAAGACAGACCTGGAAAAAAACCAATAAAAGGGAAATCAGAAGCTCAGAGAAATTGCAACCAGTTGTCCTTTATCTACCTATGACCTGGAAGCTCCCGCCCTACTTCGTGTTGTCCCGTTCTGTACAATGTACCTCTTACATATAGTGATGGATGTCTCCTGTCTCCCTAAAATGTATAAAACTAACACGTGCCCCAACAACCTGGGGCAGGCATTGTCACAACCTCCTGACACTGTGTTGTCTCAGACACTTTGGGTTCAAATTAGTAATTTTAGGTACAAATTACAATTCTTCTTAAAATAGAAACAAACATAAGGACTAGTTAAAGAGAAAAACTAATAAAAGTGTGCTCAAGGCTGGACACTGGCTCACACCTGTAATCCCAGCATTTTGGGAGTCAGAGGTGGGTTCAAGACCAGCCTGGCCAACATAGTGAAACCCCATCTCCACTAAAAATACAAAAATTAGCCAAGCATGGTGGTGCGTGCCTTTAATCCCAGTTACTCAGGAGGCTGAGGCAGGACAATCACTTGAACCTGAGGACAGAGGTTGCAGTGAGCTGAGACTGTGCAACTGTACTCCAGCCTGGGTGACAAGAGTAAACTCTGTCTAAAACAAAACAAAACAAAAACCCTAAAATTTACATGGTACAACAAAAGACCCTGAATAGCAGAAGCATTCAAGCAAAAAAGAACGGCTAAATGTATCATCCTACCTGACTTTGAAATATACTGCATAGCTATAGTAATGCAAACAGTATGGTACTTGAACAAAATAAGTCACATAGGCCAATGGAGCACAAAAGAGATGGGAAGTATATCCATGTATTTAAATTAAAGCTAACTGATTTTTTATATAGGTGACAATTTCTTAGGAAAATAAGAGTATCTTCAACAAGTAGTGTTGAGAAGAATATAGCACATGCAGAGCAATGAGTCTCTCATCTTACTCCATATATATAAATCAACTCAAAATATATTAAATACTTAAATGTAAGGCCTGAAACTCTGAAACTACTACAAAAAATATAGACCGAAAGCCCCGTAACATTGATTTGGGCAGTGACATTTTTTTACTTAACCTCAAAATCCCAGGGAACTAAAGGAAAAATTGATGAGTCAGATTACTTCAAATTAAAAAGTTGCTGCACAGAATCTGATACAATCAACAAGACAAATGGGAGATTTTTGCAAATCATACATGTGACAAGGGGTGAATGTCAAGATTATGTAAGAAAGTGACTATACAATAAAAAAATTACTGTGAAAAATGAGCAAAAAGCTTAAATATATTTTTTAAAAGACATACATACATATGGCCAAGAGATATTTTTAAATGCTCAATGTCACTTATTATCAGAGAAAGGCAAGCCAAAAAATCTATGAGATATAAAGTCACTCACATTAGAATGACTCTGTTGGCAAAGATTGGAAGTAAAAGGAATGCTTGCACACTGCTGGTTTGAGTGTAAATGAGGACAGCCATTATGAATACCAAAACAGAGATTTCTCTATATATTTAAAATAAAACTACCATATAATACAGCCATTTCACTATTGGATATATGTATTTAAAAAACAAATGAAATCGGAATGAGAAACATTTGCACTTCTATGTTGTTTGCAACACTCTTCATAATAGCCAAAATATAGAATCAACAGTTCAACATCTAATGAGTAAATGCCAACAATGTAGTGTATATACACAATGGAATACTATTTATCTTTTAAAAAGCCAGGAACAGAAAGAAAATTTTATGATTTCACCTAAACATGAATTATATAAAACTTAAATTCACTGAAGTAGAAAATAAATTTGTAACCGCCAGACACCAAGATATTTAAGAGGGCTTTACAAAGATGTTTGTGAAAGAATACAAAATTATATTTAGATAGAATATATTCAAAAGACTTATTGTACAGCATGGTGTCTATAGTTAATAATAATGTAATTTTGAATAATGCTAGAACAATGTCATGTGCTCTGACCATAAAAATGTTCACTATGTGAGGTAAAGCATTAATTACCTAAAATTAGCATTTGACAATGTATACATATACTTCAAAACATCATGTTTTACAGAATACATGCTTTATCTGTCAAGTTGAAAAATATATATTTAGTGGCCGGGCGCGGTGGCTCAAGCCTGTAATCCCAGCACTTTGGGAGGCCGAGAAGGGCGGATCACGAGGTCAGGAGATCGAGACCATCCTGGCTAACATGGTGAAACCCCGTCTCTACTAAAAATACAAAAAACTAGCCGGGCGACCTGGCGGGCGCCTATAGTCCCAGCTACTCGGGAGGCTGAGGCAGGAGAATGGCGGGAACCCGGGAGGCGGAGCTTGCAGTGAGCTGAGATCCGGCCACTGCACTCCAGCCTGGGCGGCAGAGCGAGACTCCGTCTCAAAAAAAAAAAAAAAAAAAAAAAAAAAAAAATATATATATATATATATATATATATATATATAAAACATTATATAGAAGGATATTGATTTTTTCAAATACTGTCTTTGTCATTAACTTAGCTAAATAGTATCAAAAATATAGTTTTGTGCTGTCTTGTCATTTAATGTTTGAGTCATAACCATAGGAGCTCTGACATTTAACAGCATGTTCTGAACTCAGTACAGTGCATGGGAAGAAGAGCCAATGTACATTAGGGCTTTTATTTTAAGCTTAAGATAGCAGGAGGTTCTGGTGCTAATTGTAATGGTATGAAAGACATTAAAAGGGCAGGTGTTGTTTATGGTCTCAAGCCTGGCCAGTGTTTGAACACAGTAAACAAGTTTGCATGCAAAATAACAGGAAATGTTTTAATCTGAAAGCTGTTATAACCTCATCTCCACAATTTTTCCAGGGAAAATGACCAAAGAGTTGCCTACAGCGAGGTGACTAAAAATAAAACTGTACACTGAACTTCACCCACTACAAAAATATATGAGTGAAAAATGTCTCCAAATTATAATATCAATATGAAAAAGTTATTTCAAATTTCTAATCACCTGAGTACATTTTATTATTTTGCAACATTTAACATTTACACTTAAAAATAGGAATCTGTATGAAAATGTAAGTTGTAGGCTGGGGCCAGTGGCTCACGCCTGTAATCCCAGCATTTTAGGAGGCCGAGGCAGGTGGATCACGAGGTCAGTTCAAGACCAGCCTGGCCAAGATGGTGAAACCTCATCTCTACTAAAAATACAAAAATTAGGCCGGGCGCGGTGGCACAAGCCTGTAATCCCAGCACTTTGGGAGGCCGAGGCGGGTGGATGACGAGGTCAGGAGATCGAGACCATCCTGGCTAACACGGTGAAACCCCATCTCTACTAAAAATACAAAAAAAACTAGCCGGGCATGGCGGCGGCGCCTGTAGTCCCAGCTACTCGGAGGCTGAGCCGGGAGAATGGCGGGAGCCCGGGAGGCGGAGCTTGCAGTGAGCTGAGGTCACGCCACTACACTCCAGCCTGGGCCACAGAGCGAGACTCCGTCTAAAAAAAAAAAAAAAAATACAAAAATTAGGCAGGCATGGTGGCAGGCACCTGTTATTCCAGCTGCTTGGAGGCTGAGGCAGGAGAATGGGTTGAACCTGGGCAGCAGAGGTTGCAGTGAGCCAAGATAGCACCACTGCACTCCAGCCTGTGTGAGTGAGACTTCATCTCAAAAAAAAAAAAAAAAAAAAAAAAGGTAAGTTGTGTTATGTCATAGAAAATTAAATTTAGAATTTTTACATACCATTAACTCTCTAAGATACATTTTGTAACAAATTTTATGCTTGCCACACTTTATGTAAGAATTCAATAAGATTCTTCTTTACAAACAAAGAAAAACAATGCTAACTGATTTAATTTTTTCACATGTGGACAGTGTATGCCTCTCACTTTAGTTAACTAATCTCAAAGTTATATTGGTAAGCAAATTCTCCACTCAAAACTATTTTTTTAAGCACATTAAAAATACCAACTTTTGGCCAGGCACAGTGACTCATACCTGTAATCCCAGCACTTTGGGAGGCCGAGGCGGGCAGATTACGAGTTCAGGAGTTCGAGACCAGCCTGGCCAATACCGTGAAACCCCGTCTCCACTAAAAATACAAAAGTTAGCCTGGCATAGTGGTGCGTGCCTGTAGTCCCAGCTACTTGGGAGGCTGAGGCAGGAGAATTGCTTGAATCCAGGAGGCGGAGGTTGCAGTGAGCTGAGATCATGCCACTGCACTCCAGCCTGGGTGACAGAGCGAGACTCTGTCTCAAAAAAACCAAAAACCCACCAACTTTTTCATCAGAACCTACAAAGTACTATGTAAAATAACATGGTAGGAAGACAAGTGAGAAAACTGTAGCTGTAACACAGAAAAAGGAGAAAAGCTGTGATGCATACATCCTTGAAATGAACGTAAGACAAACAAAAGTGAAGATAATTTAAAAATAAAGAAGCAGAATATCTCTTTAAATTCAGCAAGAGTGAGCTTTGCATCCTGGAAATAAAAATGTCCTCTCAACATGAGGAATCAATGTAATTTCTTCTCCATTCCTATTTTCCATTCTGACTTAAAGTTACAAACTAACTCCAGAAGGAATACTTACGGCTTATCATGAAGCATCTGCTACACAGCAAGCACTGCCATATTTGCTTGCTGCATTTATACACAAAAACATCCTCTTGACTTATGGAAGCCTCCCTAGTACTTACCTGAACAAATTTGCTCAGTAAATAAATAAATTAGCTTATGACAATTTTAAAAATGCAGAGGAACAATAACTAAGTAAAAGTGAGCTTATATGGGGTTCTCCAAGTTAAAGAAACAAATGGAATCTTCTAACTAAATAAAATATAACTTAATACACTAATTGTGGAATTACATCTAAAGATCATTTTGTGTACACTACTAAATTTCATAAAAATTATTCTTACAGGCCGGGCGCGGTGGCTCAAGCCTGTAATCCCAGCACTTTGGGAGGCCGAGACGGGCGGATCACGAGGTCAGGAGATCAAGACCATCCTGGCTAACATGGTGAAACCCCGTCTCTACTAAAAATACAAAAAAAAGCTAGCCGGGCGACCTGGCAGGCGCCTGTAGTCCCAGCTACTCGGGAGGCTGAGGCAGGAGAATGGCGTGAACCCAGGAGGCGGAGCTTACAGTGAGCTGAGATCCGGCCACTGCACTCCAGCCTGGGCGACAGAGCGAGACTCCGTCTCAAAAAAAAAAAAAAAAAAAAAAAAAAATTATTCTTACAATCCATGACATAATGTATACTTCATAAATTATAAAACAAAAAAAAAAAATAAGAAAAAAGAAAAGTATGTGTCTGGCATGAGTACCAGCCAAGTAAAAGCAAAGAAATTTCAAGGGGAGATTCTTAACCATAAGATGTAAGATTTTACAATAATGAATTCAATACAAACCAGAGAGTATAGATTTGCCTTCCACATTTTTGAGGTTTTTGGTTTTCTAGTAAATTAGTCACTTTATCATAATAATTTTTGTTCTAATACTTTTATTTTCTGAAAATAGGTATAAACTCAGAATTACACAAACACACCTACTTCATAATTTTCTTGCACCTAAATACCTTTAGAGTGATATATGTGTATATTTAACCATATGTAAATCAAAACTAAAAGTCTGTATGTATCTGTTTGCAGGCATAGTGGCCACATGTTCAAAGAAAAATATGTAACACATTTTTATTTACATTCCTGTATGATTTTTATTATGACCACAAAAATGCCCTTATAATAAACAACAATTTAAATGTACATTGCAAAATAATTAAAAGTGTAGGTTTGGATTGCTTGTAATTCAAAGAATAAGTGTTGAAGATGGTGAATCTCTCATTTACCCTGATGTGATCATTACATATTTTATCCTGGTATCAAAAATATGCCATATATGGCAGAAATATATATATATACTATGTATCCACCATAGTTAAGAAAAAGTTTAAGTTTGTCAAGGCAAAAAAAAAAAAAAGTTTAAATAAGATTAAAACTATAAAAATTAACCTATGAGAACAATATTCTTTAACTTATGTGCAAGTTAAACACACTGAAAAAAGAGATGACTACAGATGTTATGCCACTGTTACCAAATAGTAACTGTGACCATTTCTTAACTACACCCTTGAGTAAGGTAGAATAGGTCAAAGTGAGTGGCATAATAACACTTCATTGAATGTACAATAGACTTAACATGTCAAAAAATGTTTTAAAAAAATTAAGTTCACATATAATCTAAAAATTTATGAATTTACTACATTACATAAAACACAATTAAAATAATATGCTACTAACTTAACTAAAATTTTAAAGTTTTTTTCACTATAATGCACAAGAATTTATTACGCAGAACACCTACCTCATACATCACCCAATATTGTAAGTTAACCAGAAAAAGCCTCTCCACTTAGATTTTTATCATGCATTTTATATTTTAATATCCTTTCTCTTTTAAGAGAAAGGTCATGAATAATGCCCACCTAATAAAAACGAATCTCATATCTCTGATGCAGCAACAATTGATCACATGCTTTCACATGTAAATAAAATAGGAATGAAGATGATGAATTTGAGTTGAATTACATCCTTATTTCTTTTTCAAAGAGTAATTTTTTTCAGTATTACAATGTTAAAAGTTTTTTGATAATTGAAATATATAAAAAGTATACTTCAAATATATTTACAATTCTCCAGAAAACCATCTCTTTTTAAAGTTATATGCAACAACTTATCTAACAATTTTAGTTTGATATTTTTTATACTCAACATACTGATTTAGTGTAACGTCTGAAGTGCCAATACCTTATTTCTACTGTGAATTCTCTGGTATTTACATAATTTTGGATTAAATATTTTTCATATTTACTGCATCTACAAAAAGTATATATCTTAGCATACTCTGATATTTTCTAAGCTGTAGTTTATAAATTTTTGCCCAAATTTATTACATTTGCAGGGTTTTTCCTCCAATATAAATTCCCTGATATTAAACAAAGTTTGAGCAACTTCAGGGTTTTTCTGTAATACAAAATATGCACAATATTTAGATCTGTGATACAAATATAGTACTACAACCCTCTTTATATTTGTAATGTTTGTCCTCAAAAGAAATACGACATATATTTTCTAAAAGATATTCTGACAGTAATTGCATTTTTAATGTTTTTATTAAGTATAAACTGTGAAGATGTGAGCAGATATTAATGGCTTTTCCACATTCTTTATAGGTGTACTTTTTTTTCAAGTATAAATGCTTTCCTATGTGATAAGGTGTATTGGCTAAATGTTTTGTCACATTCTCCATTAAGGAGTTTTCTCCAGTATAAATTATATTGCAATCAAATGTGACTACCATTTAAAGGCTTTGTGACATTATTCACGTCTAGGGTTTCTTGACACTATGGTTTATGTTTAGAGAAGTTTAAGGTGTTCTCAAGAGCACTGTCATGTCTTTTGGATTTGTAGTTTATCTCTAGTATGATTTGAAAACTTATTAAAAACTTTGTCACATTCTTCACATTTGTAGAACTTCTCTGCAGCATAAATTATCTCACGTGTAATAAGGGTTGAAATGTATTTAAAGCTGTTGTCACATTCTTCATATTTATAAAATGTATCTTCTGTATGAATTATCTTATGCTTAGTAAGAGTTGAAGACCAGTTAGAGACTTTTTTTTTTTTTTGAGATGGAGTCTCGCTCTGTCGCCCAGGCTGGAGTGCAGTGGCCGGATCTCAGCTCACTGCAAGCTCTGCCTCCCGGGTTTACACCATTCTCCTGCCTCAGCCTCCGGAGTAGCTGGGACTACAGGCGCCCACCACCTCGCCCGGCTAGATTTTTGTATTTTTTAGTAGAGACGGGGTTTCATCGTTAGCCAGGATGGTCTCGATCTCCTGACCTCGTGATCCGCCCGTCTCAGCCTCCCAAAGTGCTGGAATTACAGGCTTGAGCCACCGCGCCCGGCCCAGTTAAAGACTTTGTTACATTCTTCACATTTGTAGGGTTTTTCTTCAGTATGAATTATCTGATGTGTGGAAAAGTGTAAAAATAGTTACAGGTTTTGCCACGTTCTTCACATTTGTAGGGCTAGTTTCCATTATGAATTATCTTATGTTCAGTAAGGTTTGAGGACCAGTTAAAAGCTTTGCAACATTCTTCATGTTTGCAGGGTTTCTCTACAGTATAAATTGTTTATTAAGAATTGAAGAATGGTGGCCGGGCGCGGTGGCTCAAGCCTGTAATCCCAGCACTTTGGGAGGCCGAGACGGGCGGATCATGAGGTCAGGAGATCGAGACCATCCTGGCTAATATGGTGAAACCCCGTCTCTACTAAAAAATACAAAAAACTAGCCGGGCGACGAGGCGGGCGCCTGTAGTCCCAGCTACTCGGGAGGCTGAGACAGGAGAATGGCGTGAACCCGGGAGGCGGAGCTTGCAGTGAGCTGAGAGCCGGCCACTGCACTCCAGCCTGGGCGGCAGAGCGAGACTCCGTCTCAAAAAAAAAAAAAAAAAGATTTGAGGACTAAAAGCTTTGCCACACTCCTCACATTTGAAGGGTTCTTCTTCCGTATGAATTATCTTACGTTTGGTAAGATTTGAGGACCGGTTAAAAGCTTTGCCATATTATTCACATTTGTGGAATTTATCTTCTTTAGGAATTCTCTCAGTTTGAGTAAGAGCTGAGCAATGGTTAGAAGCTTTGCCACATTTATTACATTTGTAGGGTTTTCCTCCAGTATCAATTACGTGTATTTAAGGTGTGAGGACTGGTTAAAGGCTTTTCCACATTCTTCATATTTGATGGGTTTCTCTTCAGTATGAATGGTTTTCTGTCTAGTAAGCTTTGAGGATTGGTTAAAAGTTTTGCCACATTCCACATATACACCGTGGAATACAATGTAGCCATAAAAAAGGGTAAATTCATGTACTTTGGATGGACATGGATGAAGCTAGAAACCATCATTCTCAGCAAACTATCATAAAAACAGAAAACCAAACACCTCATGTTCTCACTCATAGGTGGAAACTGAACAATGAGAACACTTGGACACACGGCGGGGAACA
The DNA here is from genome assembly GCF_007565055.1 of Rhinopithecus roxellana. Lineage (NCBI taxonomy): Eukaryota > Metazoa > Chordata > Mammalia > Primates > Cercopithecidae > Rhinopithecus > Rhinopithecus roxellana. The sequence continues at coordinate 76,151,355 of NC_044560.1, read as the reverse complement.
TCACACACTGGGGCCTGTCAGTGGGTGGGGGGCTGGGGAGGGATAGCGTTAGGAGAAATACCTAATGTAAATGATGAGTTGACGGGTGCAGCAAACCAACATGGCACATGTATACCTTTGTAACAAACCTGCATGTTGTGCACATGTACCCTAGAACTTAAAGTATAAAAAAAGTTTTGCCACTTTCTTTACATTTTTAGGGTTTCTCTCCAGTATGAATTGTTTTATGTCTAGTAAGGCTTGAGGACTGGTTAAAAGTTTTGCCACATTCTTCACACATGCAGGGTCTTCTCTAGTACAAATTATCTTATGTGTATTAAGGTTTGTAAAATGGTTGAAAGCTCTGCCACATTATTCACATTTTTAGGGTTTCTCCCCAGTATGAATTATCTTATGTTTAGTAAGGGTTGAAGGATGGTTAAAAGCCTTGCCACATTCTTCATATTTGTAGGGTTTCTCTCTAGTATTATTTTGCCTAGTAAGGGGTGAGGATTCCTTAAAAGCTTTGGTACTTTCTTCACCTTTGTAGGGTTTCTCTCCAGTATGAATTGTTTTGTGTCTAGCAAGGTGTGAAGACTGGTTAAATGCTTTGCCACATTCTTCACATTTGTAGGGTTTATCTACAGAATGAATTATCTTATGTTTAGTAAGGCTTGAGAAATTGTTAAAAGCTTTGCCACATTCTTCACATTTGTAGGGTTTCTCTCCAGTATGAATTCTCTTGTGTTTCCTAAGGGTTGTCAAATTGTTAAAAGTTTTGCCACATTCTTCACATTTGTAGGGTTTCTCCCCAGTATGAATTCTCTTGTGTTTCCTAAGGGTTGAGAAATTGTTAAAAGCTTTGCCACATTCTTCACATTTGTAGGGTTTCTCCCCAGTATGAATTATCTTATGTTTCATAAGGGTTGAGGAATTGTTAAAAGCTTTACCACATTCTTCACATTTGTAGGGTTTCTCCCCAGTATGAATTATCTTATGTTTCAGAAGGGTTGAGAAATTGTTAAAAGCTTTGCTACATTCTTCACATTTGTAGGGTTTCTCCCCAGTATGAATTATCTTATGTTTCATAAGGGTTGAGGAATTGTTAAAAGCTTTGCCACATTCTTCACATTTGTAGGGTTTCTTTCCAGTATGAATTATCTTATGTCTTCTAAGGGCTGAGAAATGCTTAAAAGCTTTGCCACATTCTTCACATTTGCAGGGTTTCTCTCCAGTGTGAATTATCTTATGTACAGTAAGTTTTGACAACCACTTAAAAGCTTTACCACATTCCTCACATTTGTAGGGTTTCTCTCCAGTATGAATTATCTCACGTTCTCTAAGGGTTGAGGACTGGCTGAAAGCTTTGCCACATTCTTCACATTTGTAGGGTTTCTTTCCAGTGTGAATTATCTTATGTCTTCTAAGGGCTGAGAAATGGTTAAAAGCTTTGCCACACTCTTCACATTTGTAGGGTTTCTCTCCAGTATGAATTGCTTTATGTCTAGTAAGGTGTGAGGATTGCCTGAAAGCTTTGCCACATTCTTCACATTTGTACAATTTCTCCCTAGTATGAATTATCTTATGTTTTCTAAGGGCTGAGAAATGCTTAAAAGCTTTGCCACATTCTTCACATTTGCACAATTTCTCCCTAGTATGAATTACCTTATGTTTTCTAAGGGCTGAGAAATGCTTAAAAGCTTTGCCACATTCTTCACATTTGCAGGGTTTCTCTCCAGTATGAATTACCTTATGTAAAGTAAGTTTTGATGACCACCTAAAAGCTTTACCACATTCTTCACATTTGTAGGGTTTCTCTTCAGTATGAATTACCACATGTTTTCTAAGGGTTGAGGACTGGCTGAAAGCTTTGCCACATTCTTCACATTTGTAGGGTTTCTTTCCAGTGTGAATTATCTTATGTCTTCTAAGGGTTGAGAAATGCTTAAAAGCTTTGCCACATTCTTCACATTTGTATGGTTTCTTCCCAGTATGAATTATCTTATGCTTCATAAGGGTTGAGGAACTATTAAAAGCTTTGCCACATTCTTCACATTTGTAGGGTTTCTTTCCAGTATGAATTATCTTATGTTTTTTAAGCGTTGAGGACTGGCTAAAAGCTTTGCCACATTCTTCACATTTGCAGGGTTTCTCTCCAGTATGAACTACCATATGTATAGTAAGTTTTGAGGACCACTTAAAAGCTTTACCACATTCTTCACATTTGTAGGGTTTCTCTCCAGTATGAATTTTCTCATGGTTTCTAAGGGCTGAGAAATGGTTAAAAGTTTTGCCACAATCTTCACATTTGTATGGTTTCTCTGCAGTATGAATTACCTTACGTTCATTAAAATTTGAGGACCCCTTAAAAGCTCTGCTACATTCTTCACATTTGTAGATTTTCTCTCCAGTATGCATTCTCTTATGGTCAGTAAGATTTGAGGACTGGTTAAAAGGTTTGCCACATTCTTCACATCTGAAGTATGTCTCTCCAGTATGAATTATCTTATGTTTAGTGAACGCTGAAGAGAAGTTAAAGGCTTTGCCACATTTCTTACATTTGTAGGGTCTGTCTTCAGTATGAATTACCTTATGTTTAATAAGGGTTGAGAACCATTTAAAGGCTTTGCCACGTTCTTCACATTTGTAGATATTCTCTCTAGTATAAACTCTCTTATGTTGAATTAAGTGTGAAAGCACGAGAAATGATTTGCTACATTTTATACATTTGAAAGTTTTCTTTTTAGTGTGTCTAACCTTATTTCTATTTGAATTTGAATATTTATGAAAGACTTTCATGTATTTGTTACACTGAAATGTTTTTCTCTGGGTAGTTGTCCTACAATGGTTAAGTTTATTATAACCTTCTTGATGCATCTTACACTCATTGGCACTTTTACAATATTTCCTTAATTGTAAAGTCTTAAGTCCACATCTTGTATATGTTCTCAGTATTACTTCTTGGAAACAATCTTTCATGCTCTGATCTGGCCAAAGGTCTTGTGTAAAATGAGAATGCATAACTGGAAGAAATAAAAGTAACAAATTATTACACTTGCTAGACTCAAATATACTTTACAAATCTAACCTATAAAATTATAAAAACCACAAAAGCAAGATGGCACAGCAAAATAAGACAGGCCCTAATTTCTTCATAGACATATAAATGTAACAAAAACACACTAACCAAAATACATTTGTGGAAAAGTTATAAATGAGTTAAGTGTATAGAGTACCCCAAGTAAGTACAGTGCAAAGAACCCACACAGAAGGAAGAGAAGTCTGTTACAGTTTCCAATGCAGCTCTTCCTGCTCCCCAAATAACATAGGGACTTTAGAAGTTAACTGATGGCTGGGAATGGCAGCTCACTCCTGTAATTCCAGCACTTTTGGAGGCCAAGGTAAGTGGATTACCTGAGACCAAGAGTTCAAGACCAGCCTGGCCAAAACGGAAAAACTTCATCTCTACTAAAAATTCAAATTAGCGGAGGCTGAGGCAGGAGAATGGCATAAACCGGGAGGCAGAGCTTGCAGTGAGCCAAGATCTGACCACTGCACTCCAGCCTGGGCGACAGAGCAAGACTCTGTCTCAAAAAAAAAAAAAAAAAAAAAATTAGCCAGCTGTGGTGGCACACGTCTGTAGTCCCAGCTACTCAGGAGGCTGAGGCAATCACTTGAACTTGGGATGTAGGGATCACAGTGAGATGAAATTATGCTAGTGCACTCCAGCCTGCATGACAGAGTGAGACTCTGTCTCAAAAAAAGAAAAAAAAAAAAGTAAATTGCCAACTCCTGGTTTACTCTTTAAAGACAAATAAAACAGTGGCACATACATATTTATTTCTGGCTTCTAGGGGCCTTTCTAGACACTGGTTTTTGTCTGTCATGACATAAAGTGCTGAAAGAAATGGTGGCATACTTTAAAATGATAGCTTGAGTCTGCTGAGACCAAAGTTAGATGTTATAGCAGCAAAGAATATAGTACCACACACACAAAAATAGATGTAGCAAGTGATTACTACTGAGAAGAAACATGAATACATGAATAACATTTTTTATCAAAACAAACAAACAAACAAGAAAATAACACACACACAAAATTTCAGACAAGATGCATTCTTTTGTTTTTTTTTTTGAGACGGAGTCTTGCTCTGCCACCCAGGCTGGAGTGCAGTGGCCGGATCTCAGCTCACTGCAAGCTCCGCCTCCCGGGTTCACGCCATTCTCCTGCCTCAGCCTCCCGGGTAGCTGGGACTACAGGCAGGCGCCTGCCACCTCGCCCGGCTAGTTTTTTGTATTTTTAAGTAGAGACAGGGTTTCACCGTATTAGCCAGGATGGTCTTGATCTCCTGACCTCGTGATCCGCCCGTCTCGGCCTCCCAAAGTGCTGGGATTACAGGCTTGAGCCACCACGCCCGGCCCAAGATGCATTCTAAGAACGTGTTTGACAGACTCCCAGAATCTCTAGCCAAGACAACTGGCTTCAGACTATTCCAGGACAAGGCTACATTATGATGATTGCAACATGTAGCTTTTGTGATGTACACATTTTAATCAACGATTACAATGTATATAGAATATTAGGGCAACATGGCCCAATCAAAAAAACTATAAAATTTTTAGAAACCAACCATAAAACAATGAAGATTAATAAATTAATTTTAAAATTTTCAAATAAATTATAACACTGCATGAAAGAGGAACACAGACCACTATAAAAAATTGAAAAAAAATGAGGATACCTCTTCCCCTAATGGCGTAAGGTAATTCATGAAAATGCCTTGCTATTCACCTAAGCCAGAGAACCCCACAATATCACGCTAAACAAGAGGTTCATAAGGGCTATTCTTATATAAGACAAAATAAACTTTAAAGCAACAGCAGTTAAAAAAGACAAAGAGAGACATTATACAATGGTAAAAGGCCTTGTCCAATAAGAACATATCACAGTCCTAAACATATATGCTCCTAACACTGGCGTTCCCAAATTTATAAAACAATTACTAGTAGACCTAATAAATGAGATAGACACCAACAAAATAATAGTGAGGACTTCAATACTCCACTAACATCACCAGACAGGCCATCAAGACTGAAAGTCAACAAATAAACAATGGATTTATACTATACCTTGGATCAAATGGACTTAACAAATATATACAGAACATTCCATCCAACAACTGCAGAATATACATTCTATTCAACAGCACATGAAACTTTCTCCAAATAGACTATATGATAGGCCCCAAAATGAACAAGACATTTAAGAGAATTGAAATTATATCAAGCACTCTCTCAGACCACCGTGGAATAAAAGTGGAATTCAACTCCAAAAGGAACCTTCAAAACCATGCAAATACATGTAAATTTAAAAACCTGCTCCTGAATAATCATGGGGTCAAATATGAAATCAAAATGGAAATTTAAAAAATTCTTCAAACTCAACAACACAAGTGACACAACCTATCAAAACCTCTAGGATACAGCAAAGGCAATGCTAAGAGGAAAGTTCATAGCCCTAAACGCCTACATCAAAACATCTGAAAGAGCACAAACTGACACTCTAAGTTCACACCTCAAAGAACTAGAGAAACAAGGACAAACCAAACCCAAACCCAGAAGAAGAAAAAAAAATAAATCAGCGCAGAATGAAATGAAATTGAAATAAACAGACAAAAACCAAAAGAAAAACCTGGCTCTTTAAAAAGATAAATACAATTGACAGAACTATAGCAAGATTAACCAAGGAAAAAAAAGAAAATCCAAATAACCTCGATAGAAAGGAAACAGGAGATATTACATCTGACACCACGGAAATACAAAAGGTCATTCAAGACTACTATGAACACCTTTAAGTATACTAACTAGAAAACCTAAAAGAAAGGCCGGGCACGGTGGCTCAAGCCTGTAATTCCAGCACTTTTGGAGGCCGAGGCGGGTGGATCACGAGGTCAGGAGATCGAGACCCTCCTGGCTAACATGGTGAAACCCAGTCTCTACTAAAAATACAAAAAACTAGCCGTGCGAGGTGGGGCAGCCTGTTAGTCCCAGCTACTCGGAGTCTGAGGCGGGAGAATGGCGGGAACCCGGAAGGCGGAGCTTGCAGTGAGCCGAGATCGTGCCACTGGCACTCCAGCCTGGGGTGACACAAGCGAAACTCCGTCTCAAAAAAAAGAAACCTAAAAAAAATGGGTAAATTTCTGGAAAAATGCAATCCAACCAGCTTAAATCAGGAAGAATTAGATACCCTGATCAGACCAATAACAAGCAGCGAGATTGAAAAGGTAATTCAAAAGTTACCAACAAAAAAACTCTAGGACCAGGCAGAATTCAGCAGAATTATACCAGACATTCAAAGAAAAATTGGAAAGCCCGGGCCCGGTGGCTCAGGCTTGTCATCCCAGCACTTTGGGAGGCCGAGGCGGACAGATCACGAGGTCAGGAGATCGAGACCATCCTGGCTAACACAGTGAAACCCCGTCTCTACTAAAAATGCAAAAAATTGGCCAGGCATGGTGCTGGGCGCGCCTGTAGTCCCAGCTACTCGGTAGGCTGAGGCAGGAGAATGGCGTGAACCCGGAGGCGGAGCTTGCAGTGAGCCGAGATCCTGCCACTGCACTCCAGCCTGGGTGACAGAGCAAGACTCTGTCTCAAAAATAAAGAAGAAAAAAAAAAAAAAGAAAAACAAAGAAGAATTGGTACCAATGCTATTGACACTATTCCACAAGATAGAGGAAGAGGGAACCCTTCCTAATTCATTCTGTGAAGCCGGCATCACCCTAAAACCAGAAAAGGGCATTAACCAAAAAAGAAAACCACAGACTAATGTCCCTGATGAAAACAGATGCTAAAAGCCTTAACAAAACACTAGCTAACTGAATCCAACATATCAAAAAGAGAATCCATGATCAAGTGGTTTTAATACCAGTGGTGCAGGGATTGTTTAACAAATGCAAGTCAATAAATGTGACATACCACATAGAAAGAAATAAAAACAAAAATCACATGATCATCTCAATAGATGCAGAAAAAGCATTCAACAAAATCCCTTTATGATTAAAACTCTTAACAAAACTGGCATACAAGGCACATACATCAATGTAATAAAAGCCATCTATGACAAACCCAGAGCCAACATAATACTGAATGAGGAGAAGTTGAAAGCATTCCCTCTGAGAACTGGAACAAGACAAGGATATCCACTCTTGACACGCTTCTTCAACAGAGTACTCAAAGCCTTAGCCAGAGCACGGAGAAAAGAGAAAGAAATAAAGGGCATCAAAATTGGTAAAGAGGAAGTAAAGCTGTCACTGTTTGCTGATGATATGACTGTTTACTTTGAAAACCCTGGACTTTTCAAGAAAGCTCCTAGAAGTGATAATTCAGCAAAGTTTTCAGATACAAAATTAATGTATACAAATCAGTAGCTCGTCTATACACCAACAGCGACCAAGCAAAGAGTCAAATCAAGAACTCAACCCCTTTTACAATAGCTGTGAAAAAAAAAACCCAAAAACTTACGAATATACCTAACCAGGCAGGTAAAGACCTCTACAAGGAAAACCACAAAACACTGCTAAAAGAAATCACAGATGACACAAACAAATGGAAACACAGCCCGTGCTCATGGATGGATAGAATCAATATTGTGAAAATGACCACACTGCCAAAAGCAATCCACAAATTCAACGCAATTTCCATCAAAATACCATCATCATTCTTCACAGAATTAGCAAAAATGATTCTAAAATTCATGTGGAACAACAACAAAAAAAGGACTGCATAGCCAAAGCAAGACTAAGCAAAAAGAACAAATCTGAACGAATCACATTACCTGACTTCAAGCTATACTATAAAGCCAGTCATGAAAACAGCATGGTACTGATGTAAAAATAGGCACATAAACCAATGGAAAATAATACAGAACCCAGAAATAAACCCAAATACTCACAGCCAACTGAACTTCGACATAGCAAACAAAAACATAAAGTGGGTAAAGGATACTCTTTTCTTTTTTTCTGACACGGAGTTTTGCTCTGTTGCCCAGGCTACAGTGCAGTGGCACAATCTCAGCTCTCCACAACCTGTCTCCCAGATGCCAGCAATTCTCCTCCCTCAGCCTCCCGAGTAGCTAGGATTTCAGGCACCCGCCACTGCACCGGGCTAATTTTTGCATTTTTAGCAGAGATGGGGTTTCACCACCTTGGTCAGGCTGGTCTCGAACTCCTGACCTCGTGATCCACCCACCTTAGCCTCCCAAAGTGCTGGGATTACCGTGCCCAGCCAAGGATACTCTTTTCAACAAATGGTGCTGGGATAATTGGCTAGCCACATGTAGGAGAATAAAACTGGATCCTCATCTTTTACTTTATACAAAAATCAACTCAAGATGGACTAAGGACTTAAATCTAAGACCTGAAACTATAAAAATTCTAGAAGACAACATTGGAAAAACCCTTTCAGACATCGGCTTAGACAAGGATTTCATAATAAAGAACCCAAAAGCAAATGCAATTAAAACAAAGATAAATTAGGGAGGGTTCTCTCTCTATCTTGTGGAATAGTGTCAAAATGGGGACTTAATTAAACTAAAGAGCTTTTGCAAGGCAAAAGAAACAGCAGAGTAGGCTGGGCGCGGTGGCTCAAGCCTGTAATCCCAGCACTTTGGAAGGCTGAGACGGGCGGATCACAAGGTGAGGAGATCGAGACCATCCTGGCTAACACGGTGAAACCCCATCTCTACTAAAAAACACAAAAATCTAGCCTGGTGAGGTGGCGGGCGCCTGTAGTCCCAGCTACTCCGGAGGCTGAGGCAGGAGAATGGCGTAAACCCGGGAGGTGGAGCTTGCAGTGAGCTGAGATCCGGCCACTGCACTCCAGCCCGGGCGACAGAGAGAGACTCCATCTCAAGAAAAAAAAAAAAAAAGAAAAGAAACAGTAGAGTGAACAGACAACCCATAGAGTAAGGAGAAAATCTTCACAACCTATATACGATGCACTCAAATCAGCAAGAAAAAAAAAATCCCATCAAAACTGAGCTAAGGACATGAATAGAGTTTTCATTTCAACAGAAGATAGACAAATAGCCAACAAACATATGAAAAAATGTTCAACATCACTAATGATCAGGGAAATGCAAATCAAAACCACAATACGACACCACCTTACTCCTGCGAGCATGGCCATAATAAAAAAAATCAAAAACCACTAGATGTTGGTGTGGATGTGGTGATCAGAGAACACTTCTACACTGCTGGTGGGAATGTAAATTAGTACAACCACTATGGAAAACAGTGTGGAGATTCCTAAAGAACTAAAAGTCATACTACCATTTGACCCAGCAGTCCCACTACTGGGTATCTACCTAGGGGAAAATAAGTCATTATATGAAAGAGATACTTGCATAGATATTTATAGCAGCACAATTCACAATAGCAAAATCATGTAACCAACCCAAATGCCCATTGCCCATTAATCAATGAGTGGATAAACTGTGATATCATAGATAGATAGATAGATAGATAGATAGATAGATAGATAGATGATGCAACACCACTCAGCCATAAAATGGAATAAAGTAATGGCATTCACAGCAACATGGATGAGATTGGAGACTATCATTCTAAGTGAAGTAACTCAGAAATGGAAAACCAAACATCTTACGTTCTCACTGATATGTGAGAACTAAGCTATGAGGATGCAAAGGCATAAGAAAGATACAGTGGACTTTGGGGACATGGGGGGAAGAGTGGGAGGGAAACAAGGGATAAAAGACTACAAATAGGATGCAGTGTATACAGCTCGGGTGATGGGTGCACAAAACTCCCACAAATCACCACTAAAGAACTAAAGAACTTACTCATGTAATTAAACACCACTTGTACCCCAATAACTTATGAAAAATAAATAAAGTAGTACACAGGTCACTTGAAGATAAAAAAAAAAACAGAGCTTTCCAAATTTTGATGTAATGAAAAAAAATGCTTTTTTTTTTTTTTTTGGACAGAGTTGCCCAGGCTGGAGTGCAATGGCGGGATCTCGGCTCACCACAACCTCCACCTCCCAGGTTCAAGTGATTCTCCTGCATCAGCCTCCTGAGTAGCTGAGATTATAGGAATGCACCACCATGCCGGACTACTTTTGTATTTTTAGTAGAGATGAGGCTTCTCCATGTTGGTCAGGCTGGTCTCAAACTCCAGGCCTCAGGTGATCCACCTACCTTGGCCTCCCAAAGTGCTGGGATTATAGGCATGAGCCACCGCGCCCAGCTGAAAAAATATTCTTAATCCATAATACTTGATCAGAAATTATTTTATTTTAAAAACAATAAAAAACAAAGACTTTCCAAAATGAAAGCTAAGGGTGTTCATCAATCACCACTAGCACAATTTAAAAAAAAAATGCGGCCGGGCGCGGTGGCTCAAGCCTGTAATCCTAGCACTTTGGGAGGCCGAGACGGGCGGATCACGAGGTCAGGAGATCGAGACCATCCTGGCTAACACGGTGAAACCCCGTCTCTGCTAAAAACTACAAAAAACTAGCCGGGCAAGGTGGCGGCGCCTGTAGTCCCAGCTACCCCGGAGACTGAGGCAGGAGAATGGCGTGAACCTGGGAGGCGGAGCTTGCAGTGAGCTGAGATCTGGCCACAGAACTCCAGCCTGGGTGACAGAGCGAGACTCCATCTCAAAAAAAAAAAAAAAAGAAATGCTAAAATGAGTCTTTCATGCTGAAAATAAAATGATGCTAGATAGCATCAGAAAACATATAAATACATGGTTTTCTGTTAAAGGTAAATATACAGTGGGCCAGGCGCGGTGGCTCAATATACAGCTACATACAAAATTTCTTACTAAAATATAGTGCAGAAAACCCCTTAAAATTCTTCTATAGAATATAAAACAAAATAAAAATCTGCATAAAATCTGAAATACACAATATGAAAACATTTGTAATTTATTTAAATTATAATAATTTATAATATGAATAGCAAACCTGGAAAATATATAGTTTTTTGTTCAACTGAAGTTATGAAATTAAAACATATTGATTTAATCTTAAGATATTTTACAGAATGTCCATTTTTCAAGATAACTACAAAAATTTTATAGAAATTATGCAAAACAAAATAAAATAAGCAAAGTGTGCCACTACAGAATTAAACAAAAATAGTTAAACAAGAAATCAGAAAAAAATATGTTTAAAAAAAAACCATATAAAACATAACAATGAAGGCTGGGCGCGGTGGCTCAAGGCTGTAATCCCAGCACTTTAGGAGGCCGAGGCGGGCGGATCACGAGGTCAGGAAATCGAGACCATCCTGGCTAACATGGTGAAACTCCGTCTTTACTAAAAAAATACAAAAAACTAGCCGGGCGAGGTGGCGGGCGCCTGTAGTCCCAGCTACTCCGGAGGCTGAGGCAGGAGAATGGCGTAAACCCGGGAGGCGGAGCTTGCAGTGAGCTGAGATCTGGCCACTGCACTCCAGCCTGGGCGACAGAGCGAGACTCCGTCTCAAAAAATAATAATAATAATAATAACAATGAAACTGGTATGTAATTTTATTTCTTTTTTTTTTTTTTGACATGGAGTCTCGCTCTGTTGCCCAGACTGGTGAGCAGGGGCATGATCTCAGCACACCACAACCTGCGCCTCCGGGTTCAACTGATTCTCCTGCCTCAGCCTCCTGAGTAGCACGCCAACATGCCAGGCTAATTTTTGTATTTTTAGTAGAGATGGGCTATCACTATGTTGGCCAGGCTAGTCTTGAACTCCTGACTTTGTGATCTGCCCGCTTTGGTCTCCCAAAGTGCTGGGATTACAGGCATGAGTCACCGCGCCCGGCATAACTTTATTTAAGAAATCATTTTAAATATAAATTTATTAAACTACTTAATAAAAAGAAATGTAATTCCAGGACTTTGGGAGGCCAAGGTGGGCTGGTTACCTGATTTCAGGAGTTTGAGACCAGCCTAGGCAACAAGGCAAAACCCTGTCTCTAACAACAACAACAAAAAAAGGCCAGGCGCGGTGGCTCAAGCCTGTAATTCCAGCACTTTGGGAGGCCGAGACGGGCGGATCACGAGGTCAGGAGATCGAGACCATCCTGGCTAACATGGTGAAACCCCGTCTCTACTAAAAAATACAAAAAACTAGCCGCGCGAGGTGGCAGGCCCCTGTAGTCCCAGCTACTCGGGAGGCTGAGGCAGGAGAATGGCGTGAACCCGGGAGGCGGAGCTTGCAGTGAGCTGAGATCCGGCCACTGCACTCCAGCCCCTGCGACAGAGTGAGACTCCATCTCAAAAAAAAAAAAAGGGGGGGGAACAACAACAACAACAACAACTAGTTGGGTTTAATGGCATGTGCCTGTAACCCAGCTACTTAAAAGGTTGAAACTAGAGGATTATCTGAGTTTGAGAGACTGAGGCTGCAGCCCACAGCCATTACCACACCATTGCAAACCAGCCTGGTTGATAGAGTGAGACCCTATTTCATTAATTAATTAATTAATTAAAAGAAAAAGAAAGAAAATGCCTGAGTGGCTTAAGAAAAAAAGCATACAATATGTTCCTACAAGAGACCAATTTTAGTACTGAGTCAAATAGTGCATAAGTCACAGAATGGAAAAAAATCTGTATTTCATGCAAATAGCAGCCACAATTGGGTGAGGCAGTCATAATTATATTGGATACAATATGCTTTAAGTACTAGTATGAGACAAAGATTGTTATTATATAATAGTAAAATGGGTCAATTTACCAGGGATCTATAACTATTATATTTATATGTACAGGTAGGTATAACAAAGGGCTCCAAAATACATAAATATTGACAAAAGTGAAGCAAGAAATACATAGCAACATAAGAGCTGCAGACACTGAGACCCCATTATCAATAATAGAAAATTCATGTAAAAGATTAAGAAAACAAAATGTAGATAACATTATAGACTGTAATATTTTGCATACAGAGAAATACCTGAGAGTAGATAATTTATAAAGAAAAAAGTTTATTTGGCTCACAGTTCAGCAGACTGTACAAGAAGTATGTGCCTGTATCTGTTTCTGGTGAGGGTCTCAGGAAGCTTATGATCATAGTGGAAGGCGAAGAGAACTGCACATATCACACGGTAAAAGACAGAGCAAGTGTGAGGTAAAAGAACCAGGTTCTTTTAACATAGTTTCTCAAAACTATACAGATATTTGTGTGTCCCCAAAATGGAAAAGCAGTTAGATTGTGCAGTCCCTTATATGCCACGAACACGACTTTGGCTCTCATTGTAAACTTGAAGGGAGATCACCAAAACGAAAATAGAATCCTTAGAAAACTTTAAAGCATAAGACAGAAGATGCCTCTACGTGATAGTAAAATTTAAAAAATCTCAGTCTTCTCAGAAACTACTTCCTTTGGAGCACATCTTCTCAGGTCACATTTTGAGAACTGGCTTTCTCCTTGACCTCTGGACCTCTCATCTGTGGTGTGTGTTGTATTCACTCTCACATACCTGGGGGTTTAGTTACCATCTCATGTCTCTTCATATTCCAAGGCTCTTTCCCTTGCTTCAGACAAGCTATCAAGTCTAGCTTAGAGACAGCAATACCTGTTTTATTAAAAATAAATAACACAAATATTGCTCATATTCCACAAATAATGTGCTCATTAAAGAGAATGTAATAGAATATTCCAGTAAATTGATCCCCCAATACTAATTTATAACACACATTTCTAAATATTTAGAAAATATTTTCAATTTGTATAGGCCCTTAATTTTACTACCCGGTACTACTGAATCAAAAATTGGTGGTGGAAATGAAATTTTAAGGTGTGGGCAACTGTATTTTATGCCACTAAATTTCTGCAATTTTCACTAATCTAGAGTGAAAAATACAGATCTGCTCAGAAATGTGAAATGTTCAGGTAAAAATGAAACATCTTTAAAAAATTCCTCTTGGCCGGGTGCGGTGGCTCACACCTGTAATCCCAGCACTTTGGGAGGCCAAGGCGGGCGGATCACAAGGTCAACAGATCAAGACCATCCTGGCCAACATGGTGAAACCCTGTCTCTAGTACAAATACAAAAAAAATTAGCCAGGTGTGGTGGTGCATGCCTGTAGTCCCAGCTATTCGGAAGGCTGAGGCAGGAGAATCACTTGAACCTGGGAGGCAGAGGTTGCAGTGAGCCAAGATTACACCACTGTACTCCAGCCTAGGCAACAAGAGTGAAACTCCTCAAAAAAAAGAAAAAAAAAAAAACAAAAAATCTCTTTCTACACTTACAAATCCCTGTTTTCAGAAAACTCATTTACGGTAAGCATAAATCACCAAAACACATTCTACAGAAAAGAGAAATGAAACCTATAGAATATAATAGGAATTGTTTAATTAAAATTATCCTCACCTAGGAAGACCAGGTTTCTGTAGTTCTCTAACATAACATCCCTATATAAAGTCTGCTGAGCCGTGTCCAGGCATTGCCACTCCTCCAGAGAGAATTCTATGGTCACATCCTGAAATGTCAATGGTCCCTAAAAAACACAACCAAAGACACACATATATTTCCCAAGTGGCCATGGGCAGAATTTTTCATTTGACTCAAGATGAAATGATAGAATAAAGAGAACAGGTTCTAACTTACAGGGATGACCGAACATATCCACTAAAATAATTTTCAACACAGAAATATTCTCTAATGTATTCTCAAATTCTGAGAAAAAAGAATGGCATAAGATCCACAACACCAGTGTAGATAAGATACTTTTCTGGATAATAAAGTATAAAATTAAGGGCATGATAACAAACATGTATTTTTTTAGTGCTATATTTACATGATACAGAAGAAGTCTTGTATATTTTTCTAATCAAAAAGACATGCTGAGTTAGAAGACACCTCTCAAATTTTAATGTATACAATTAACTGGAGATCTTGTTATGCATATTTATTTCAGAAGATCTAGAATAAAGTCTGAGTTTCTGAATTTCTGACAAGCTCACCAGTAATGCCTGTTTTGGGCCCAAAAAAGAATCTTTTGTCAAACATTCACCAAGTAGAGGAGCCTGTTTTTCCCAGCTTTTCTGGCCTGTAAACAAAGATGAGAGACCTCATTTTCCAAAGATAGATATATGCAAAGAAAATCTAAGAAAGAAAGGCAGGTGCTGGATTCAATGTGATCACTGGTGCACATCAGCTGCATAAAGATACTTAAAAGGCTGGGCACAGTAGCTCATTCCTGTAATCCCAGCACTTTGGGAGGCTGAGGTGGGAGGATCACGAGGCCAGGAGTTCAAGACCAGCCAGGCCAACATGGTGAAACCCCATCTCTACCAATAGTACAAAAATCAGCCAGCCATGGTGGTGCACATCTGTTGTCTCAGCTATTCCAGAGGCTGAGGCAGGAGAATCGCTTGAACTCAGGAGGCGGAGGCTGCAGTGAGCTGAGATCGCACCACTGCACTCCAGCCTGGGTGACAGAGTGAGACTGTCTCAAACGACAACAAAAAAAGGTACTTAATAATGAAGAGAAAACTAATTTATAGTGAAAAAATCTGTCGGAGAGCTCTTTAACGAAGTGAATCATTAACATCAACTGCACTAGGACAAATCTATTTTATTTATTTATTTATTTATTTATTCATTCATTTATTTATTTATTTATATTATACTTTAAGTTCTAGGGTACGTGTGTACAACGTGCAGGTTTGTTACATATGTATGCATGTGCCATGTTGGTGTGCTGCACCCACTAACTCGTCATTTACATTAGGTGTATCTCCTAATGCTATCTCTCCCCCCTCCCCCCACTCCACAACAGGCCCCAGTGTGTGATGATCCCCTTCCAGTGTCCAAGTGTTCTCATTGTTCAATTCCCACCTGTAAGTGAGAACATGAGGTGTTTGGGTTTTTTGTCCTTGCGACAGTTTGCTGAGAATAATGGTTTCCAGCTTCATCTATGTCCCTACAAAGGACACAAACTCATCCTTTTTTATGGCTGCATAGTATTCCATGGTGTATATGTGCCACATTTTCTTAATCCAGTCTATCATTGATGGACATGTGGGTTGGTTCCAAGTCTTTGCTGTTGTGAATAGTGCCACAATAAACATATGTGTTCATGTGTTTTTATAGCAGCACGATTTATAATCCTTTGGGTATACACCCAGTAAAAGGATGGCTGGGTCAAATGGTGTTTCTAGTTCTTGATCCTTGAGGAATCGCCACACTTTCTTCCACAATGGTTGAACTAGTTTACAGTCCCACCAGCAGTGTAAAAATGTTCCTATTTCTCCACATCCTCTCCAGCATCTGTTGTTTCCTGGCGTTTTAATGATCGCCATTCTAACTGGTGTGAGATGGTATCTCATTGGGGTTTGATTGGCATTTCTCTGATGGCCAGTGATGATGAGCATTTTTTCATGTGTCTGTTGGCTGCATAAATGTCTTCTTTCGAGATGTGTCTGTTCACATCCTTCATCCACTTTTTGATGGGGTTGTTTGTTTTTTTCTTGTAAATATGTTTGAGTTCTTTGTGTAGATTCTGGATACTAGCCCTTTGTCAGGGGAGTAGATTGCAAAAATTTTTCCCATTCTCTAGGTTGCCTGCTCACTCTGATGGTAGTTTCTTTTCCTGTGCATTAGCTCTTTAGTTTAATTAGATCCCATTTGTCAACTTTGGCTTTGGTTGCCATTGCTTTTGGTGTTTTAGACATGAAGTCCTTGCCCATGCCTATGTCCTGAATGGTATCGCCTAGGGTTTTTATGGTATTAGGTCTAACATTTAAGTCTTTAATCCATCTTGAATTAATTTTTGTATAAGGCATAAGGAAGGGATCCAGTTTCAGCTCTCTATATATGGCTAGCCAGTTTTCCCAGCACCATTTATTAATAAGGGAATCCTTTCCCCATTTCTTGTTTTGGTCAGATTTGTCAAAGATCAGATGGTTGTAGATGTGTAGTATTATTTCCGAGGGCTCTGTTCTGTTCCATTGGTCTATATCTCTGTTTTGGTACCAGTACCATGCTGTTTTGGTTACTGTAGTCTTGTAGTATAGTTTGAAGTTAGGTAGCATGATGCCTCCAGCTTTGTTCTTTTGGCTTAGGATTGACTTAGCAATGCGGGTTCTTTTTTGGTTCCATATGAACTTCAAAGTAGTTTTTTCCAATTCTGTGAAGAAAGTCATTGGTAGCTTGATGGGGATGGGATTGAATCTATAAATTACGTTGGGCAGTATGGCCATTTTCATGATATTGCTTCTTCCTATCCATGAGCATGTAATGTTTTTCCATTTGTTTGTGTCCTCTTTTATTTCGTTGAGCAGTGGTTTGTAGTTCTCCTTGAAGAGGTGACGGGGAGAATGGAACAAAGTTGGAAAACTCTACAGGATATTATCCAGGAGAACTTCCCTGACCTAGCAAGGCAGGCCAACATTCAAATTCAGGAACTACAGAGAATGCCACAAAGATATTCCTCGAGAAGAGCAACTCCAAGACACATGATTGTCAGATCCACCAAAGTTGAAATGAAGGAAAAAATATTAAGGGCAGCCAGAGAGAAAGGTCGGGTTACCCACAAAGGGAAGCCCATCACACTAACAGCGGATCTCTCGGCACAAACTCTACAAGTCAGAAGAGAGTGGGGGCCAATATTCAACATTCTTAAACAAAAGAATTTTCAACCCAGAATTTCATATACAGCCAAACTAAGTTTCAAAAGTGAAGGAGAAATAAAATCCTTTACAGACAAGCAAATGCTGAGAGATTTTGTCACCACAAGGCCTGCTCTACAAGAGCTCCTGAAGGAAGCACTAAACATGGAAAGGAACAACCGGTATCAGCCACTGCAAAAACATGCCAAATTGTAAAGACTATCGATGCTAGGAAGAAACTGCATCAACTAATGAGCAAAATAACCAGCTAACACAATAGTGACAGAATCAAATTCACATATAACAATATTAACCTTAAATGTAAATAGGCTAAATGCTCCAATTAAAAGACGCAGACTGGCAAATTAGATAAAGAGTTAAGGCCCATCAGTATGCTGTATTTAGGAGACCCATCTCTCGTGCAGAGACACACATAGGCTCAAAATAAAGGGATGGAGGAAGATCTACCAAGCAAATGGAAAACAAAAAAAAGCAGGGGTTGCAATCCTAGTCTCTGATAAAACAGACTTTAAACCAACAAAGATCAAAAGAGACAAAGAAGGCCATTACATAATGGTAAAGGGATCAATTCAAGAAGAAGAGCTAACTTTCCTAAATACATATGCACCCAATACAGGAGCACCCAGATTCATAAAGCAAGTCCTTAGACACCTACAAAGAGACTTAGACTCCCTTACAATAGTAATGGGAGACTTTAACACCCCACTGTCAACATTAGACAGATCAACAAGAAAGAAAATTAACAAGGATATCTAGGAATTGAACTCAGCTCTGCACCAAGTGGACCTAATAGACATCTACAGAACTCTTCACCTGAAATCAACAGAATATGCATTCTTCTCAGCACCACATCGCACTTATTCCAAAACTGTCCACATAGTTGGAAGTAAAGAACTCCTCAGCAAATGTAAAAGAACAGAAATTATAACAAACTGTCTCTCAGACCACAGTGTAATCAAACTAGAACTCAGGATTAAGAAACTCACTCTAAACCACTCAACTACATGGAAACTGAACAACCTGCTCCTGAATGACTACTGGGTACATAACGAAATGAAGGCAGATATAAAGATGTTCTTTGAAACCAATGAGAACAAAGACACAACATACCAGAATCTCTGGGACACATTTAAAGCAGTGTGTACAGGGAAATTTATAGCACTAAATGCCCACAAGAGAAAGCTGGAAAGATCTAAAATTGACACCCTAACATCACAATTAAAAGAACTAGAGAAGCAAGAGCGAACACATTCAAAAGCTAGCAGAAGGCAAGAAATAACTAAGATCAGAGCAGAACTGAAGGAGGTAGAGACACAAAAAACCCTTCAAAAAAAATCAGTGAATCCAGGAGCTGGTTTTTTGAAAAGATCAACAAAATTGATAGACTGCTAGTAAGACCAATAAGAGAGAAGAATCAAATAGACACAGTAAAAAAAAAAAAAAAAAAAAAAAGATAAAGGGGATATCACCACTGATTCCACAGAAATACAAAGTACCATCAGAGAATACTATAAACACCTCTACACAAATTAACTAGAAAACCTACAAGAAATGGATAAATTCCTGGACACATACACCCTCCCAAGACTAAACCAGGAAGAAGCTGAATCTCTGAATAGACCAATAATAGGCTCTGAAATTGAGGCAATAATTAATAGCTTGCCAACCAAAAAAAGTCCAGGACCAGATGGATTCACAGCCGAATTCTACCAGAGGTACAAGGAGGAGCTGGTACCATTCCTTCTGAAACTATTCCAATCAATAGAAAAAGAGGGAATCCTCCCTAACTCATTTTATGAGGCCAGCATCATCCTGATACCAAAGCCTGGCAGAGACACAGCAAAAAAAGAGAATTTTAGACCAATATCCCTGATGAACATTGATGCAAAAATCCTCAATAAAATACTGGCAAACCAAATCCAGCAGCACATCAAAAAGCTTATCCACCATGATCAAGTGAGCTTCATCCCTGGGATGCAAGGTTGCTTCAACATACGCAAATCAATAAACATGATCCAGCATATAAACAGAACCAAAGACAAAAACCACATGACTATCTCAATAGACACAGAAAGGCCTTTGACAAAATTCAACAGCCCTTCATGACAAATTTTTATGATGTGCTGCTGCACACAGGACACACGGTCACCGCTGTGCATAACAAGATCTCCACTTAATTGTACACACTAAAATTTGAGAGGTGTCTTCTAACTCAGCATGTCTGTGATATTGCCCCCTCAAAAGTATAGTCTGAATTTAGCCATAAAGAAACATCAGTTTTATGCAAAAGCCAAAACACAGGTAATTCCCATTTTGTGTAATTTTTAATAGCCATTGCCATCCTGTTTTAAAAAAAAAATTTTTTTTTTGAGACAAAGTCTTGCTGTGTCACCCAGGCGGGAGTGCAATGGTGCAAACTTGGCTCACTGCAACCTCCGCCTCGCAGGTTCAAGCAATTCTCCTGCCTCAGCCTCCTGAGAAGCTGGAATTATAGGTGCCCACCACGACGTCTGGCTATTTTTTGTATTTTTAGTAGAGACAGGATTTCACCATGCTGGCCAGGATGGTCTCGAACTCCTGCTCATGTGATCCACCCACCTCGGCCTCCCGAAGTGCTGGGATTACAGGTGTGAGCCACAGCCACTAGCCTTAAAAAAGCATTTACTTAATGCTCTTCGGCATAGAGCTAATGGAGAACACAGACGGAAACTCAACACTACATGTTCTTCTTTTTCACTAAGGATCCCAGCTTTTCCCCAATAGGAATCTTGAGTATCCACACCTTGCCATGTTCAACAACCACAAGTGAAACATTTTTAATACTGTAGACCATAAATTCATCATGAGAATCCTGCATGGCATATAAAATCCAGGATGTAGAGAATATAGAGAAGGCTCTGGTATATAGGAAAGAAATACTTTTCAGAGATTCTTGACTATCATAAGAATTTTAAAAGGTAGTTAAAACAAACTCATTAGGGATGAAAAGTACAAGTAGAGATGTAAAGGTTTGCAAGGACTAAACGCATGGCATTCCAGGAGGCAGAATAGACACAGCTCTTCATCTGAGACATGTTTAGCTGAAAAAAAACCATTTTTTTTTCTCTTTCTCCTCTTTCTCTGGGATTCCTTCTCAGATAAGATTCTCTGGACAAATTACACCTGCACCTTGAGAGAACATGCCTTTAAAGGTATCAGCACCACCTCCTTACCTGCTACCATCACACTCACAGGCAGAAGGACCAAGACCTGCAGAGAAAGTCCATCCATTTCTTTCCTTTGTAAGAGATTCCGGAACTATGAGCTGCCCTATGGAGTTAAAAATGTTTCTCCTTTCCTGTCCTCAGGTTCCCTCCCCTGTCACAGACATGAGCAATTTTTGCTACGTAATCGAAATATGGGCCACACTGTCCTGTCCCTACCAAACCCAAACACTTCAGGCCCTGTGACCACCCTTTAGTGAAAAAGAGGAACTTAACTTCCATGAATGTATTTTAAACGTCTCAAACTCGACTCTGGCCTCACCATAGAGTCACAAGAGGCCCTTAATTACAACAATATGGATGCTTTCAGGACAATAAATAGAATCTGTGGGGAGGGCACAACTGGAGATTTCTGCAAATTGATCATGTACTTTTTGTTTTTGTTTTGTTTTTTTGAGATGGAGTCTCGCTCTGTTGCCCAGGCTGGAGTACAGTGGCCGGATCTCAGCTCACTGCAAAGTCTGCCTCCCGGGTTTACGCCATTCTCCTGCCTCAGCCTCCAGAGCAGCTGGGACTACAGGTGCCCGCCACCTCGCCCGGCTAGTTTTTTGTGTTTTTTAGTAGAGATGGGGTTTCACCGTGTTAGCCAGGATGGTCTCAATCTCCTGACCTCATGATCCGCCCGTCTCAGCCTCCCAAAGTGCTGGGATTACAGGCTTGAGCCACCGCACCCAGCGATCATGTCCTTTTAATTAGAAGCCTGAGCTCATAACCACTTAGCTAAGCATTGCCTCTGAAACTTTAATGAGCTTATAAATCACTTAGTAATTTTGGCCCCACTCTATGTAATGCGATTCTGCAGGTTTTGAAAGGGTCCATAAATGAGTGTTTTAAACAAGTTCCCTGTCAATGCTGATGTTTCTTCCCCTGGCCTCATCATTAGCATTAGTTAGAGAAAGCAGGCACAGCTCAGAGTCCCTTACATTCAGCACTCTTATCACAACACAAATACTTCTGGTACAAATAAAGACAACCAATCTCCATCATAAAATGTTATATTTCTTTTCCTGGCTCTTTAAAGTTTACAAACTAAACAGAAGGCAGCAATGTCTGAACAGGTCTGCATTTGGAAAACAACATGTACACTTTCACCGTGCAATGTTTACTAAGTAGGTACTATGTGCTCCAGAGGATGTTACAGAGCACTGTGCTGGGAATAACACATTATGTGACTTAATCCTCATAACACTCTGGGAGTTGGTACTAAGTGTTTAATAATTCCTAGGATTTAGATACAGGATATAGCCTGTATCTAAAAGAAATCTTTTGTTTCTCTGTCACTGATTTTTTAAAAATGTATAGAATAGAAGCTAAATATAGACAGATGAGAGGAATACAGAAGAGTTTAGTGTAATTTTAAAACTCTAATTTTGTTTATATTTACTTGTTTGTGACTTGTGGAGAAACTACTGGATCTGCAGGATAATTTTAGACAGTTTTTGTGAAACATAATTAAAAGATAAATTTTCTTCAGCCCCAGAGAAACTCCACAATAGAACAGACATAAAACTGTTTTATTACACAATTAAACCTGAATGTGACATGCATCACAGTCAATCTGCTTAAGAGATTGCAAAGATAGAAAGACAGTAACCATAATTAGTTCACAAGTTAGTATAGCACCATGTCATAGACAGTTCATCCTAAATTCACCTGGTAATCGGGAAGGCTAGCCATGCAGGCTAATCAGTTGTGTTCAATGACAAAATAAA
Organism: Rhinopithecus roxellana; assembly: GCF_007565055.1. Lineage (NCBI taxonomy): Eukaryota > Metazoa > Chordata > Mammalia > Primates > Cercopithecidae > Rhinopithecus > Rhinopithecus roxellana. The sequence goes on along the minus strand of NC_044560.1, from coordinate 76,128,743 downwards.
CTTTTCACATCTTCATGAAAGGAGGTAATTTTGCAACTTGAAGCCAGGTGCCTGCTGAAAGTAGGCTGTTAATCTCCTACAAAAATGGCTGAATAGGGTGCTATCTTTTTGGCTATTTACACTTTAAAGCAATGGCTCTCTACTCCCTGAGCACTTGGCTACAACTCTCTTGCTTGCCTTCTCCTGTTAGCTAGTGTCCTCTCTTGACCACTACCCATCTGCCATTGAGGCCAAGCCCACTGCATAGGGCTCACAGCTGAAAGCTCACATCTTACATAAACCACAACTGCCACAACAGCACTCCAGTGTCACCCCAGAGAGGGAAGCCTGAGCTGCAGGAGGAGAGCCTGCAGACCTCCTGGGGAGAACTGCACCTTCATAATAATGGAAATTGGAACAGTAATTCAGCCTCAGTTTTTATTTACAATGATGACATGGAAAAATTACTGCTGGATTTCCAACATGAGTCCAAGTACAGATAGCTCCAAAAGTTCTCACTGTGACAGCCCACCTCATTCACAGACACCAGGGAATACTTAATAGTGCAGACACCCAAAGCATTGGACAGAAAAACAGCTCTCAATCTGAGCAAGATTATGCTGAGAGAAAAAAAAAAGTTAAATGCATTTTAAGTAAAAACTCATTTTAGGCCAGGTGTGGTGGCTTACGCCTGTAATCCCAGCACTTTGGGAGGCCAAGGTGGGCAGATCACGAGGTCAGGAGGTGGCATGAGCCTATATAGTCCCAGCTACTTGGGAGGCTGAGGCAGGAGAATTGCTTGAACCAGGGAGGTGGAGGATGTAGTGAGCCGAGCCCACGCCACACTAGCCGGGGAGACAAGAGCGAAACTCTGTCTCAAAAAAAAAAAAAAAAACAAAAGACACTATAATTATGCTTACCTATAGTTATCCCTATTAGATAAATTAATAATTGTGTCAGACCAATATCTACTTTAACAATTCGGTAGTAAATTTTATTTGGATATTAGAAATAAATATCTAACTATAAATAACTTTATAGTTATAAGGCATGTAAGAATTTTTAAAATGTCTGTAGCCATAATTCAGTTAAAACACTTTATATATTTATATATATGTGTGTGTATATATATATATATATATATATATACACTTTATATGTTTCAAAAGTATGAACATCCATATTAAAATGACTGAGTATTCAATCAAAGTAAACATTTTGGCCTTATATTCATACTACTAAGAAAATGCTGTTTAACTTATATGAATGCAGGTTGTCTACAAACACTACACATAACTATGCTAATTGTTCTAAAGTAATAAAACTGAAGTACAACTATAGACTTTACTGTTCAGTTTACACACTGAACTGTTCTTGCTTTTGCAGTGTAAGTGCTTCGGCATGAAAATATTAGATTATTACCTTATACAATCAGTTTTCTGTCAAAGAAATGTACTCAGTATTTTTTAGCTTTATCATTCAGTATTGATTAATTTCATTCTATCTTTGTGCTCAACGTTTTGTGTGTGTGTGTGTGTTTTTTGTTTTTTTTTTTTTGAGATGGAGTTTTGCTTTTGTTGCCCAGGCCAGAGTGCAATGGGCAATCTCGGCTCACTGCAACCTCTGCCTCCTGGGTTCAAGCAATTCTCTGGCCTCAGCCTACCGAGTAGTTGAGATTACAGGCATGCACCACCACGCCGAGCTAATTTTTTATATTTTTAGTAGACACGGAGTTTCTCCATGTTGGTCAGGTTGGTCTCAAACTCCTGACCTCAGGTGATCTGCCCGACTAGGCCTCCCAAAGTGCTGGGATTACAGGCGTGAGCCACCACACCCAGCCTTATGTGTTCTTAATATGAACTTTAATCTAAACAAATCTTTGTCTCCTTTAAAGACTATATACTTTTATATATATATATATATATATATATATATACCTACACCAAAGCAAAAGCAAAGTAATGAATCTAAATAAAAATAGTCCTGAGTCACAAAGAATGATGAGGTTCATTTTGTTTTAATATGGTTTATATATACTTCAAAAAAGTAGAGAAAAATATCTACATATAATCTAAATGCTTTAAAAAAAGAGAAACAACATATATTTTCTTATTTTCAGGTAAGAGAATAAAGCCTCTTATTTCTAATTTATATTTTCTCCTACAAAAGTCAAGTCTCTTGACATATTCTTAAATTGTTAGACATCTGAATTTCAGCAGACACTGAAAATCTAAGGAGTATTCTTGGGCACACTGTACACACTTGAAAAAATGTGTATGGAAAAAAATAGCAGAAGAGAAAAAGGTGTTATAAAAAATGTACTGGTACACATAAATAGAAAAAGTTCTTAGAGACCTATGAAGAGATGTAGATTCTGACACAACAATAGTAGGAGGCTAAAAGACCTCACAGACACTATTAGACAGATTATTGAGGCAGAAATAAACAAAAATATTTAAACCTAAATTCAGCACTTGACCAAAGAGTCCTAGTAGACATCTACAGGACTCTCCATCTAAAAACATCATAATATACACTCTTCTTATCACCACACGGCACATACTCTCAAATTGACCACACAGCCAGAAATCAAACAATCCTCAGCAAATTCAAAAATCCTCAAATCATACCAATCACAAAGACCACAGCTTGATAAAAATACAATTCAATACACAGAAAACCACTTGAAACCATACAATCACATGGAAATTAAACAACCTGCACTTGAATGACTTTTGGGTAAATAATAAAATTAAGGTGGAAATTTAAAAGTTTTTGAAACAAAGATACAACATTGCAGAATCTCTGCAACACAGCTAAGGCAGTGTTAACAGGGAAATTAACAGCATTAAATGGTCACATCAAAAACATCTCAACTTAACAACCTAACATCATAAATAAAAGAATGAGAGAAGCAAGAGTAAAGCAACTCCTAAGCTAGCAGCATATAAAAAAATAACCAAAATAACATCAGAACTGAAGATTTAGATATGAAAAATTATACAAAAGAACAAGAAATCCAAGAGATACATCTTTGAAAGAAATAAATAAGGTAAATAACTAGCTAGACTAATGAAGAATAAAGAGAAGATTCAAATAAACAGTTAATGACAAAAGAGAAATTATCACAGACCCCACAAAAGTACAAAATACAAATCACTACTGAAGTCTACTATGAACACCTGTCTGCACACAAACTAAAAAACCTAATAGAAATACATAAATTTCTGGACAAATACATTCTCGAAAGACTGAACAAAAAAGAAATTAAATTCCTGAATAGACCAGTAACAAATTCCAAAACTGAGTAAGTAATAAATAGCCTACCAACCAAAATAAAGCCCAGGGTTAGACAAATTCACAGCTGAATTCTATCAGATGTAAGATGAAGAGCCTGTACCATTCCTACTAAAACTATTCCAAAATTGAGAAGAAGGAACTCCTCCTCAGCTCATTACATATAAACAGCAACATTCTGATACCAAAACCTGGCAGAGATAAAACAAAAAATAGAAAACTTCCGGCCAATATTCCTGATGAACACTGATGAAAAAATCCTCAACAAAATGCTGGCAAACCAAATCCAGCAGCACATCAAGAAGCTACTCCACTATGATCAAGTAGGATGCAAGGTTGGTTCAACATGCAACAATTAAAAAATGTTATTCATCGCATAAAGAGAACTAAAGATAACCAAAAAAATTATGTCAATAGATGCAGAAAAAGATTTCAATAAAATTTATCACCCTTCATGTTTAAAATCCTCAACAAACTAGGCTTTCAAGGTACGTACTTCAAAATAATGAGTTATCTATGACAAATCCAAAGCAAACATAGTGAATGGACACAAGCTGAAAGCATTTCTGTTTGAAAACTGGCATACTTTCTCTCACCACTCCTATTTAAGAGAATTGGAAGTCCTGGCCAGAGCAATCAGACAAGAGATAAAATAAAAGGCATTCAAACAGGAAGAAAGGAAGTCAAACTATACCTGTTTGCAGATGACATAGTTCTGTATCTGCAGAAAAGCTCTTCAAACTGACAAACCACTTCAGCAAAATTTCAGAATACAAAACAAATGTATAAAAATCGGCAGAATCTCTGTATATTAACAACATTCAAGCCAAAAGCCAAATCAAAAACACAATCCCCTTCACAACTGCCACACACACTCACAAAATATCTAGGAGTACACCTAACCAGAGAAGTGAAAAGATTTCTATGTCAAGAATCACAAAACAGTGCTTAAAGAGTCAGAGATGGCCGGGTGTGGTAGCTCAGGCCTGTAATCTCAGCACTTTGGGAAGCCGAGGTGGGTGGATCATTTGAGGTCAGGAGATCAAGACCAGTCTGGCCAACATGGTAAAACTCTATCGCCACTAAAAATACAAAAATTACCTGGGTATGGTGGTGGGCACCTGTAATCCCAGCTATTCAGGAGGCTGAGGCAGGAGAATAGCTTGAATCCAGGAGTCAGAGGTTGCAGTGAGCCAAGATTGTGCCATTGCACTCCAGCCTGGGTGACAAAGTGAGACTCTGACTCAAAAAAGAAAGAAAAAAAGAAAAAAAAAAAATCAGAGATAACACAAATGAATGAAAAACCATTCTATTCTATGCTCATAGGTAGAAAAGTTCAAAAATGATTAAAATCGCCATACTGCCCCCAAAAAAAAGAGATTTCATGCTATTCTTATCAAACTACCAAAAACATTCTTAACAGAACTACAAAAAATTATTTTAAAATTCATATGGAACCAAAAAAGAGCCAGAGTAGCCAAGGCAATCCTAAGCAAAAAGAACAAAGCTAGAGGCATTACATTACCTGACTTCAAACTATACGACAGGGCTACAGTAACCAAAGTCACATAATACTGGTACAAGAAACAGACTCATAGACCAATGTAACAGAATAGAGAGCCCAGAAATAATGCCATACACCTATAACCATCTGATCTTTGACAAAACTAACAAGAGGAATGTGGGAAGAATTCCCTATTTAATAAATGGTGCTGGGATAACCACCTAGCACTATGTAGAAAATTCAAACTGGACCCTTTCCTTACATCATATACAAAAATCAATTCAAGATGAATTAAGCCTTAAATGTAAAACTTAAAATTATTTTAAAACATCCTTAAAGATAACCTAGAAAATACCATTCTAGACATGGGAACTAACAAAGATTTTATGATGAAAATACCAAAAGCAATAGCAACAGCAGCAATTGACAAATGGGACCTAATTAAACTAAATATCTTCTTCACAGCAATGGAAACCGTAACAGAGTAAACACACAACCTATAGAATAAAATATTTCCAAACTATGCATTTGACAAAGGTCTAATGTCCAGAATCCATAAAAAACTTAAGTTTACAAGAAACAAACAAATGAGCTCCTTAAAAAGTAGACAAAAGGCGGCCGGTCTCAGTGGTTTATGCCTGTAATCCCAGCACTCTGAGAGGCCGAGGTAGGTGGATCACTTGAGGTCAGGAGTTCGAGATCAGCCTGGCCAACATGATGAAACCCAGTCTTTACTAAAAATACAAAAAGTTAGCCAGGCATGGTGGTGGACACTTGTAATTCCAGCTACTCGGGAGGCTGAGGCAGGAGAATCTCTTGAACTCAAGAGGCGGAGGTTGCAGTGAGCCAAGATCACACCATTGCATTCCAGCCTGGGCAACAAGAGCGAAATTCCGTCTTAAAAAAAAAAAAAAAAGTAGGCAAAAGGCTGGGAGTGATGGCTCATGTCTGTAATCCCAGCACCTTGGGAGGCCAAGGAAGAAAGATCACTTGAGGTCAGGAGTCTGAGACCAGCCTGGCCAACAAGGTTAAACCTCGTCTCTACTAAAAATATAAAAATTATAGCAGAGCATGGTGGCAGAAGCCTGTAATTCCATCCACTCAGGAGGCTGGGGCAGGAGAATCGCTTGAACCCAGGAGGTGAAGGTTGTTGTTTGCTGAGATTATGCCACTGCACTTTAGCCTGGGCGACAGAGTGAGACTTCGTAGACAAAAAACGGGCGAGGTGGTGGGCGCCTGTAGTCCCAGTTACACGGGAGGCTGAGGCAGGAGAATGGCCTGAACCCGGGAGGCGGAGCTTGCAGTGAGCTGAGATCCGGCCACTGCACTTCAGTCTGGGCGACAGAGCGAGACTCCATCTCAAAAAAAAAAAAAAAAAAAAGAAACATGAACAAATGTTTTTCAAAATAAGATACATATGTGGTTAACAAACATACGAAAAAAACACTCATCAGTAGAGAAACGCAAAGAAAAAACCACAACGAGATTCCATCTCACAACAGTCAAAATGGCTATTACAAAGTCAAAAAATAACATGCTGGCAAGGTTTCAGAGAAAAGGGTATGTGCTGCTAGCAGGAGTGTAAATTAGTTCAACCATTCTGAAAAGCAGTGTGGTGGTTACTCACAGAACTAAAAACAGAATTACCATTTGACCCAACAACTTCATAATTGGGTATATACCCAAAGAAATGTAAGTTATTCTGTCATAGACACACGCACGTGCATGTTCATTGCAGCACTATTCACAACAGCAAAGACATGGAATCAACCTAAATGCCTACCAATGGTAAACTAGAGAAAGAAAATATGGTATGGTAAGGTGTGGTGGCTCATGCCTGTAGTTCCAGCACTCTGGGAGGCTGAGGCAGGTAAATTGCCTGAGCTCAGGAGTTCAAGACCAGCCTAAACAACATGGAAAAACCCCATCCCAGCAAAAAATACAAGAAGAAAAATTAGCTGGGCTTGGTGACACACACCTGTAGTACCAGCTGCTTGGGGGCTGAGGTAGAAGAATTGCTTGAGCCCGGGAGGTTGAGGCTGCAATAAGCTGAGATCACGCCACTATACTCCAGCCTGGGTGACAGAGTGAGACCCAGTCTCCAAAAATAAGTAAAATAAAATAAAAGATTTAATAGAAATAAAATATGGTACATAAACATCATGGAATACTGTGTTGCCATAAAAAGCGACCAAGATTATGTTATTTGCAGCAACATGGATGGAGCTGGAGACCATTATCTTTAGAAAACTAATGCAGAGGCTGGGCGCAGTGGCTCAAGCCTGTAATCCCAGCACTTTGGGAGGCCGAGATGGGCGGATCACGAGGTCAGGAGGTCGAGACTATCCTGGCTAACACGGTGAAACCCCATCTCTACTGAAAAATACAAAAAAAAAAAAAAAAAATCTAGCCGGGCGAGGTGGCGAGGGCCTGTAGTCCCAGTTACTCGGGAGGCTAAGGCAGGAGAATGGCGTGAACCCGGGGCGGTGGAGCTTGCAGTGAGCTGAGATCCGGCCACTGCACTCCAGCCTGGGTGACAGAGCAAGACTCTGTCTCAAAAAAAAAAAAAAAAAAAAAGAAAAAGAAAACTAATGCAGAAAGAGAAAATCAAATGCATGTTCTCATTTATTAGTAAGAGCTAAATAAGAACACATGGACACAAAGAGGGTAACAACAGACACTGAGTTCTAGTTAAGGGTGGAAGATGGAGAACAAAGAGGATCAGAAAAATAATACCTGTGTGGTGCTGTGCTTAATACCTCAGTGACAAGATATTCTGCACATCAACCCCCCGACACAATTTTACCTATATAACAAACCTGCACATGTACTCCTGAATCAAAAATAAAAGTTAAAACAAAAGAACTCGCTGGCCAGGCACAGTGGCTGGCTCACGCCTACAATCCCAGCACTTGGGAGGCCAACGCAGGCTGATCACGAGGTCAGGAGTTTGAGACCATCCTGGCCAACACAGTGAAACCCCGTCTCTACTTAAAATACAAAAATTAGCCAGGCGTGGTGGCAGGCGCCTGTAGTCGCAGCTTCTCAGGAGGCTGAGGCAGGAGAACTGCTTGAAACCAGAAGGCCAAGGTTGCAGTGAGCTGAGATTGTGTCACTGCACTCTAGCCTAGGCAACAAGAGTGAAACTCTGTCTCAAAAGCAGACAGACAAAAAACAAAAGCAAACAAACAAAAAAAAACAAAGAACTCTATAGGTTGGGGAGAGTGTAATGCAGGTGGAAGGACTGGTTTGTGCTACAGAGAGTGGCCCAGGTGTGACTCTACTCTGATTAATTTCTGGGTCCATGCAGGCAGATGAGATTATGAACAGGTTGTCTAGAACCCCAGGTTGGTGGCGAAAACAGGTTGCTGCTGCAGATTCAGTGTCTAGGGGTTGGGATACGCCAGGAGACTTGTAGACACTTTTGTGAGTTTCTGGCAAGAAACACTAGGATCAAAAATGCCATGGTGAAATTCCTGAGGGTGGTACCTAGTCCTAAGAGGGGTGTGGACAAGTCAATGTCTAGTGGGTATGTTTGTAAGAAGGTGGGAATCCTGTGGTGGCAGCAGTGGAAAAGGGGGGTCTGTTATCAGAACTTTTTCCCTCTAAATTTGTATCCTCTCTCACCCTGGGTAGAGACCTGAAATCACAGGGTAATGGGCAGTGTGATGGCCTGTGTAGAGAAAAGCAGAGCTTCCCATTCCCAGACACCCATAGATCCATTCCAGACCAGTCCTCTGTGATATCTCTCAGCTGAAACCAAATTTGTAGAGCTTAGTAAACACCAAGCAGTTCTCCAACACCAACTCATTGCCTAACATTTGAATTCTGACACCACCCAGAGTCAGCACAGACCCTGATTCAGGGCTCAGTCTCACAACATTGTTCTTACTGCAGATGCCAGTCACAAACCGCACGGGCCCATCTGTTTCTGAGCTACTGTTCAAAACTGGGTACTCTCATAACCTTCCTCAAGTTCAATAATAATATAGAACTACTCACAGAACTCAGGAAAACATCAGTTACATTTATCAGTTCATCAGAAAAGATACAATCCAGGAAAAGTCAGAAAGAAATACCCTTCCCATTATGACTTAGATGGTGTTCTCTTTTCTTACCTATCACACAGCCAGACACAGACTCTGCACACTATCTCCTTTTTCTCATTAAAATAAATAAATAAATAAATAAATAAATAAATAAATAAATAAATAAATAAATCAGCTGAATTTGTTTTCAGTGGTCAACCTAAAATACTTCTTAATCAAACATTACTTAAGTTTATTTCCTTTCAACAGGCTTCTGAACTTTTAGCTACCCTCAGTCTGAGTCGACATACAACCCCATTTTATGTAGTTCCTAAGAACATGACGACTTCAGGGTAAAACATTCTCTGATCTAAGATCTCATTTTTTCACCCTCCCTTCACCATCATCTCCCACCTCCTAATATTGTTTGCTCTTCCATATGAAACAAGGCCCCTGTCTGCCTAAACTTTGCAATCTTTAAAGATCTTATAGTTGGTACATCCTCCTCTTGCAATACTCTTTTGGAATTCAATTATTTTTCCAACATAAATCTAACTTTGTTTTACCTTACAAAGTCTAGAAACTACCTCAAAACAATAACAATTTCATCTTCAGTAAGACCCTCCCAATCCCCTTTCATCTTAACCTTAACTGCATCTGGCTGTGGGTCTCTAACTTTCCATGGCTCCATGGCTTCTCTCAGGATAAAGGATTCTTCCATGGCTGGGGTGAGCAGGCTGGAATATCTGCAGAGAAGACTCCCCCCAAAAAACTAAGTGATCCTTTAATAACCTCCTTTTGCAGGCTCAGTATTAGCCTTAGCTTAGTTAGAGTCACTGGGTTCAGGCTTTAATTTTCTTTCTTTTTTTTTTTTTTTTTTTTGAGATGGAGTCTTGCTTTGTCGCCCAGGCTGGAGTGCAGTGGTGCAATCTCAGCTCAATGCAATCTCCAACTCCTGAGTTCAAGCAATTCTCGTGCCTCAGCCTCCGAGTAGCTGGGGACTACAGGTATGCACCACTACGCCCAGCTAATTTTTTGTATTTTTAGTAGAGACGGGGTTAGCCAGGATGGTCTCGATTTTCTGACCTCGTGATCCGCCCGCCTCGGCCTCCCAAAGTGCTGGGATTACAGGCGTGAGCCACCGCGCCCGGCGTCAGGCTTTAATTTTCATGTCAGAGTTATTCACATGGTTTTTGAAAGTAAGTGCTTGAAAAATTCAGCAGAATTACTCTAACACAGTGTTCATGTAAGGGAAGGAAATTTTAAGGTGCTTACATTTTATATTGCAGTAAGATAAGCAAAAGTATCTATTCCTTTCAGACAGTAAATGTATTATTTTACTATTTCCATTAAAAATCCTGTAGTAAACAATTAGTCATATGGGAACATTTCTAGAGGGTACAAAGTTTCAGCTCATAAAATTTAGCATGAAACTCAGACAGCAATATTAACAGGATACAGAATACAGACATTCATAGTTACAAATTTACCCTGCAAAAAGAGGAACTGATCTTTTCCCGAATCTACGAATCTACGTAACTCAACAATTATCTACCATTTTCTGGTGGAAATGTGTGCATTTTCTGAAGCCAAAATGGAAGAGAGATTTTTCCTATTTCACCCAGCCATAAAAAACAAACCAGAGAAAATTCCTAAACTCATTCTGGGAAAAGGGTAAATAAAAATTTTTAACAAATGGAATATACAATTAAATATTAATTTTATTCTGAAATTCACCTCTTTTTTGTCCTTGGTAAATATTTTCTTACCTTTCTTTCAATCCCTAGTAACAAAATGCAATTTACAGTTAAAAAACTGAGGTCAAAATAAGCGAACAAATCTTTTCAAGGTACAGATGTGTCTGATTCATGTATCAAGTCAGGCCATCCAATCACTTGAGAGATTCTCCCACTCCATTCTGCTCACTTAAGTGCCCAATAACCCCTTCTCAGGAGACTCTGAACTAAGCCCCAGTGAGCCCCAGGTGCATTTTACTTTGCAAGTTCTCACACCATCTCACTGGGATCACTACTTGTTTTTTTCTTTTTTTTCTTTTGGGATATTATTTTTGTTTTCACAGATTCTCACTATTTTTCTTTCACTATTTTTTCATTATATTTCTTTCACTACTGTTCTGCCCCCTTAGAGAACGCAGGGGGCAGAAATTATTTCAATGTTTTTCCCGCAATACCAGCAACTGATTGGCTGATCAGCAAGAAATGGAAGCTGGGTTGGGTGAAGACAACCTTAATATCTCAAGGGTTAGCTTTTCAAAGAAAGAGTATGCCAGGAGATTCCTCTCAACCCCAGGGCATCCGCCTGCTTCCTTGAAAGGCTACACTCCATACCTCAGGTTGTCCCACAGGAGAAAATGACCAGGAGCTGATATTCACTAGACACTCTAGCAGACATAGCCATGGGGGATATTTCAGTTAATTCCCAGACAGTACTGAAACCCAGGACCAGGAAAAAAACTGAAGAATGTCTGAAAACACATCATTCCATAAAGTTTTCAAAGGAAAACCTTTACCCCAAAACATTCTGATAAAATCTGTGGGCCTAGGAGGAAAAACAAAAAAGCAGTGTTAGGGGATTATTTTTTGCTTTCTTCTCATGGGAAATATTTACAAACAGAAAACAAATATAGGAAAAGTGCCATCCAATGCTTTGTTAAAAAAATAATTAAAATAAGGTATCAAAAATGTACACTAAAGGACAAATAGTAGGCCAGGCACGGTGGCTCATACCTGTAATCCCAGCACTTTGGGAGGCTGAGGCGGGCAGATTACGAGATCAGGAGTTCGAGACTAGCCTGGCCAACATAGTGAAACTCTGTCTTTACTAAAAATACAAAAATTAGCCGGGCATAGTGGTGCATGCCTGTAGTCCCAGCTACTTGGAGGCTGAGGCAGGAGAATTGAACCCAGGAGGTGGAGGTCACGGTGAGTCGAGATCAGGCCACTGCACTCCAGGCTGGGCAACAGAGCAAGACTCCGTCTCAAAAAAAAAAGGGCAAATAGTAATGTGAATCAGAGAGGAAAAATTGACATTTGGGAAGGTAAGAATGAACTGGAAATTTTATATTTTACTGCAAGCCAGCGTTAGGTTGCAGGAATTGGGGGTTTGGGAGTACACATAATACTCTCCTTGGGATACCTGTAAAAAATGCAGGGGAAAAAAAAAAAAAAATCAGTCCTCTGAGGAGTGTGAAAATAATTAAGAATAATTAAGTGGCAGGCAATTAGAATGAAGTGGCTCTAGTCCCTGATTATCTACTTTTTAAAAATTCTAATTCGGCCGCGCCCAGTGGCTCACACCTGTAATCCCAGCACTTTAGGAGGCCGAAGAGTGCGGATCACCTGAGGTTGGGAGTTCGAGACCAGTCTGACCAAAATGGAAAAACCCCGTCTCTACTAAAAATTCAAAATTAGCCCAGCGTGGTGGCACATGCCTGTAATCCCAGCTACTCGGGAGGCTGAGGCAGGAGAATCACTTGAACCCAGGAGGCGGAGGTTGCACTGAGAGGAGATCGCGCTATTGCACTCCAGCATGGGCAACAAGAGCAAAACTCCGTCTCAAAAAAAAAAAAAAGAAAAAAAATCTAATTCGAGAGTTTTTTTTTTTTTTTTTTGGGGGGGGGTAAACTATACATTGGGGGAAACAAAACTCAGGCTTAACCAACTATATACTACAAATAACCTCTGATTATATAAACGGGAAATTTCCATCTTGATTGTACAAATTGAGAAACTACGTAACTGTACATAGCCTATTACTGAATTTGGTTTTCTTCATTATGCATCTTAAAAAACTCTTTCCGTCAAATCCCTTCCATAGACCATAAACTACAAACCATAGCTGGGTGCTCTACCATTTTTGAATCACTCTTTGATTAAATTCATTACTTTAGTGGTGATTGCCATAAATTTTTAATAGAAGAAAAGAGGGACTGGAAACCTCACTGGACTGAAACTCTCCCCATTCATGAGCCCGGAACCGGAGTCAGGATTCTCCCGACGCCCCTCCCGTGGTCCCTGCACAATCTGTGAGAGACGCGGCCCTGCGGGTGCAGAGCGGCCCAGAGAGGGCTCCAGGCCAGGGCACAGTCACAGCGCATGGAGGAGACAGGTTGCCCGGGGTCCCGCAGTCAGCGCAGCCGCCATCTTATGGCTGAAGGGGACTGAGGCCCAGCTAGGCAAGAAGAACTCCAGGCGCAGATTGTGGAGCTGACTGTGGGGACGCCCAAGTCCCGCCACAGCCACTTCCCACCGGTTCCAGTCAGCCCCTTCCCTTTCTTGGGATGTCGGACCGGCACTCTCACCATTTCTAGGCTTCCAGGGGCACCTGGCATCTTAGCTGTGGCTCTCCCAACTCCGCAGGTTACAGAGCCACAGAGTACGAGGTCACAAAGCAGTGAAGACGAGACCAAAAACCGGCGCTGCAACGAGAAATAAGGGCCCCGCCACCTCTCGGATGCCGCCTTTTCCGCTCCAGCTGCGTCCCTGATTGGACGGTTCCTAGACCAGAGTTTCTGATTGGATAATTCTTGAATCCCCGCCTCCTCAGACCCTGAGTCACAGAAGATGTGATCAGACGCTGGACTGAATGAAGACCGATGGGCTGCGCGGTGGCTCACGCCTGTAATCCCAGCACTTTGGGAGGGAAGCCCAGGCGGGTGGATCACCAGAGGTTAGGAGTTGGAGACCAGGCTGGACAACATGGCAAAACCCCGTCTCTACTAAAAATAAAAATTAGCGGGGCGTGGTGGCGGGCGCCTGTAATCCCAGCTACTCCGGAGGCTAAGGCATGAGAATCGCTTGAACTCGGGAGGCGGAGGTTGCAATGATCCGAGATCACCCATTCTGGGTGAGAGAGAGAGAGAGTCTGTCCCCCTCGCCAAAAAAAAAGAAAGAAAAGAGTGACAGTCTAGGCTAGGCTGCAGCAGCCTTTTCAGGCAGGGCTTCCTCCCTGAGCTAAGTAAGCCAGGCCAACCCCAGAGGGTATTTGCATTTAACCTTTTGTATAAGGTCATATTCTTTTATAAATGATACATTATATGGTTATTCACAAATGAGAAGAATATAATAAAAATTATCTAAAATTTTCTGATTTTATGTCCTTCCTGACTTCTGTTTTTTTCATCAGATTTCCTGAGGTTTTAAAAAGAAGGCAATCCTCTGAAATAAAATGTGAGCTACATGTGAATTTTAAATTTTCTAGTAGCCAAACTTTAAAAAGAAAAAACAAACAGGCCGGGCGCGGTGGACCAAGCCTGTAATCCCAGCACTTTGGGAGGCCGAGACGGGCGGATCACGAGGTCAGGAGATCAAGACCAATCCCGGCTAACACGGTGAAACCCCGTCTCTACTAAAAAATACAAAAAACTAGCCGGGCGAGGTGGCGGGCGCCTGTAGTCCCAGCTACTCGGGAGGCTGAGGCAGGAGAAGGGTGTAAACCCGGGAGGTGGAGCTTGCAGTGAGCTGGGATCCGGCCACTGCACTCCAGCCTGGGTGACAGAGCGAGACTCCGTCTCAAAAAAATAAAATAAAAATAAAAATAAAAAATTCTCGTACAAATACTTTTTGGAATATAATTAAATTCCTTTAATAGCATTTAAGTGACACCTCCTTACATTTCTTAGTGGTTTCTTCAGGGATAACTATATGCATCTATAACAGATCACGATCTACCTAGAGTTTATACTGTACTATTTTAATAAATGTAAAATATGAAAAACTTGCTGTTGAAGAGTTTTAATTACTTCCTTCTATTCTTTGTGCTATTCATACATTTTACATCTACACATATCTCACAATACTGTGTTATAATTTTTCTTTAAATAGTCATAAGTGTTGTAAAGAAATTGAGAGGAAATAGTGTTTATAAATATTTAGAGGTAGATATTTTGGCGCTATTACTTTGGGCTATTTATAAATATTTGGGGCAGATACTTTGGGGCTAACAGAAACACTGTTTCTCTTTTAAATTTTACCCACAATGTTTGCATTTTTAAGTGCGTCTTGTCTACAGTAATTACTACTGTGGTGTCTCAGTGGTGATTTTCTATTTTGCATTATCTTCTACTTTGATTAGTACTTGGAATTTTGTAAAGAAAAATGATTTCTCTTTTTTTCTACTTATTTCTCTTCCTTCCTTCCTTCCCTCCCTCCTTTCTCTCTTTCTTTCTTTCTTTGTTTCTTTCTTCCTTTTTATTTCTTTCTTTCCTTCCTTCCTTCTTTTTTCTTTCTTTTTCTTTCTTTCTTTTCTTTCGTTCATTCTTTCTTTCCTTCCTTTCCTTCCTTCTTCTTTCTCTTTCTTTCTTTCTTTCTTTCTTTCTTTCTTTCTTTCTTTCTTTCTTTCTTTCTTTCTTTCTTTCTTTCTTTCTTTCTTTTCTTTTTTCCTTCTTCTTTCTCTCCTCCTTCCTCCTTCCTTCCTTCCTTCCTTCCTTCCTTCCTTCCTTCCTTCCTTCCTTCCTTCCTTCTTTTCTTTCTTTGATGGAATTTCTCTCTTGTTGCCCAGGCTGGAGTGCAATGGTGTGATCACAGCTCACTGCAACCTCAACCTCCCAGGTTCAAATGATTCTCCTGCCTCAGCCTCCCAAGTAGTTGTGATTGGAGGCATGCAACACCACGCCAGGCTAATTTTGTATTTTTGGTAGAGACGGGTTTCTTCATGTTGGTCAGGCTGGTCTTGAACTCCCAACCTCAGGTGATCTACCCGCCTTGACCTCCCAAAGTGCTGGGATTACAGGCATGAGCCTCGGCGCCCAGCCTTCTTTTTTTCTTATTTGTATTTTTCTCTATGTATTCATGGATTTTTTTTTCTAGGTTTTAATCCAATGCCAATAATATTTATTGTGTTGTTCACATTTTTCCAGCTTGGGCTCCTGGGAAGTCTTTCAGGTTGATTTTCTCTGACATGACTGCTTCTGTTGTTCATAAAGCACTTTTCAACTTTTTGGATTAGCAATGCACTACCTTAACTTGGATTCTCCACTCCAGTGCTAGAATTATCTCTTATTACAAGTAGTCTTGCTTTTTTGTTGTTGAGGAGTAGTACTTACAAACCATGATATGAGAGCTAGGTGTGCCCATTATTACTGGGGAGTCACAGCTTCTGCAACCTCACAGCAAACAGAGTTTGGAAAGGTGCATTTTAATATTGACTCCTGTATAACACATCTCTCTCTCTCTCTCTCTCTCAATAGATATGTTATGATACATGCATTTATCAAGATATTCTCAACTACAGTCTAGAATTCTCTTTGTTTTTAACTTCAGGGAGAAGCAGGCACTAGTTATATATATGTATAATAACATAGAGTGCTTTTAAAAATTGCTAATCTATACACTTATAGACAAGCAATACCAACCAGAACACAATGTTTGTCTTCAGTTCTTGAGTCTTGCGGTATTTAATCAAAATACTGTTATTCAAAGTGATTTACACCAAGTCCTTTCATTCCAATCTCCTTCAATAGGGTTAGGTGATACATTTCTAGTAAGGGTAAACTCTTTTTACTTCCTGCATTTTATCTGAATTTTCCCCAAATCCTTGTTGTTTATAATTTGCAGAGAGGAACATTCCTTCTTTGTGTTGTATAGTTCTATAGGTTTTGAAAGCTGTCTAGAGTCGCATAGCCATCTTCACAGTACCACACAGAACTGTTTTGTTGCCCTCAAAATTATCTGATGCTTCCTATTTGTAGTTAACTCTACACTCATCTATTCTTTGGCAATCAGTGATTATTCTCTTTTTATTCTTTTTTTGTAGGGAGGTCTTTCTATGTTGCCCAGCCTGTTCTCAAAATCCTGGACTCAAACACTCCTCTCACCTCAGCCTCCCAAAGTGCTGAGATTATACACTTGAGCCATCAAGCCTGGCCTGATATTATCAATCCCTATAATTTTATTTTTCTACAATGCCATATACTTGGATTATATCATTTGAGTTCTTTTAGATATTGCTTTCTTCAATTAAAGAAATGCATTTGTGACTCATATATACTGCTATACTGTGATTTTTGTTTTAATTGACAACTAGGATTCTATTGTATGGATGCACTGGTTTGTTTATTCATTCACCTGTTGAGAAGCATCTTGTTTACGTCCAGCTTTTTGCAACTACAAATAAAGTGACCAATAGACATCCACAAAAAGTTTCATTTCAGCATTGGTTTTCAGTTTGCTTTAGTAATGACCTAGCAGTGGGATGGCTTGATAACATAGTAAGTATATGCTCAACTTTATAATAAACCACTAAACTATCTTCCAAAGTTACTGTAACATTTCATATTTCTAGTTCTAGTTAATCCAAATTTTCATTGACAGTCTTTGAAATTTTTCTTTTCATGATTGCCATTTTCATAATTGTGTGCTATCTCATTGTTATTCATGCTTTATTTTTTTCCATTTCTGTTGGGAAACCCGAATTTTATAATCAATGCAGAAAAAAATGTATAAAACGCTTAGGGATTAGCCTTGGATTCTGGAAACTGACTTCCAGAAATCGGCTATGGAATTAGAGCTTTACAAACGTTAAAAAAAATTATAGTTTATTCTTTGTGTGCTTTCTTCCTTCCTTCTTTCCTTCCTTCCTTCCTTCCTTTTCTTTCTTTCCTTCTTTCTTTCTTTCTTTTTTCTGAGACAAGGTCTTGCTCTGCCGCCACGGCTGGTGTGCTATGGCGCGATCTCCGCTCACTGCAACATCTGCCTTTTGAGTTCAAGAGATTCTCATACCTGAACCTACTGCGAACCTGGTATTACAGGCAAATGCCACCATGCCCAGCTAATTTTTGTATTTTTAGCAGAAACAGGGTTTTGGCATGTTGGCCAGGCTAACCTAACCTCAAGTTATCCACCTGCCTTGGCCTTCTTTTCCTTTCTTTCTTTTGAGAAAGATTCTCTCTCAGCCAGGCAGGAATACAGTGGCATGACTGCAACTCACTGCAACTTCAACCATCTGGGCTCAAGCAGCTTTCTCACCTCAGCCTTCTGAGTATCTGGGACACCACTCATGTGCCACCATGCTCAGCTAATTTATTATTGTTATTTTTAGAGGTGAGGTCACACTATGTAGCCCAGGCCTGTATCAAACTCCTGAGCTAAAGTAATCCTCCCACCTCAGCCTCCCAAAATGCTGGAATCACGGGCAGGAGCCATCACATCCACATTGACGTTTTATTTTTTATATCAAAATATGAAAAATGGCATTGATGTCCATAAATAGACTCCAAGAAAATGTTATACATATTAAAAAAGTAATTTCCAAAGCAAATACTAAAATTGAAAGCAATTGAAATAAATAAAAGTAACTAATATTATATAGATAATATGACCAGAAAGAGAAAAGATTAGTTTCTCTGACTTTATTTATTTATTTTCCAGCATCATTTATTAAATAGGGAATATTTTCCCCATTGCTTGTTTCTATCAGGTTTGTCAAATATCAGATGGTTGTAGATGTGTGGTCTTATTTCTGAGGTCTCTATTTTGTTTCATTGATCAATGTGTCTCTTTTTCTTTTTACCAGTACTATGCTGCTTTGGGTACTATAGCTTTGTTGTATACTTTGAAGTCAAGTAGCATGATGCCTCCAGCTTTGCTTTTTACACTTAGAATTTTCTTGGCTATACAGGCTCTTTTTTGGTTCCACATGAATTTTAAAGTAAATTTTTTCTAGTTCTGTGAAGAATGTCAATGGTAGTTTGATGGGAATAGCACTGAATGTGTAAATTACTTTGGGAAGTATAGCCATTTTCATGATATTGATTCTTCCTGTCCATGAGGATGAAATTTTTCTCCATTTGTTTTTGTCTTCTCTTATTTTCTTGAGCAGTGGTTTGTAGTTCTTTTTGAAGAGGTACTTCACATCCCTTGTTAGCTGTATTCCTAGGTATTTTATTCTCTTTGTAGCAATTGTGAATGGGAGTTCATGCATGATTTCACAATCTGCTTGTTTATTGTTGGTGCTTGTGATTTTTGCACATTGATTTTGTATCTAGAGACTTTGCTGAAGTTGCTTATCAGCTTAAGAAGCTTTTGGGCTGAGACAACGGGATTTTCAGGTTATAGCATCATGTCATCTGCAGAGACAATTTGACTTCCTCTCTTCCTAGTTGAATACCCTTTATTTCTTTCTTTGGCCTGATTTTCCTGGCCAGAAATTCAAATACTGTGTTGAATAGGAGTGATGAGAGAAGGCATTTTGTCTTGAGCTGATTTTCCAGAATTCTTCCAGGTTTTGCCCATTCAATATGATATTGGCTGTGGGTTTGTCATAAATAGCTCTTATTGTTTTGAGGTGTGCTTTTTCAATAGCTAGTTTATTGAGAGTTGTTAACATGAAGGGATGTTGAATTTTGTTGGTTTGTTTGAGACAGAGTCTCACCCTGCTACACAGGCTCGAGTGCAGTGGCATGGTCTCAACTCACTGCAACCTCTGTTTTGGGTTCAAGGGATTCTCTTGCATCAGCCTCTAGAGTAGCTGGGATTACAAGCACCCACCACCATGCCTGGCTAATTTTTGTATTTTTAGTAG
This sequence comes from Rhinopithecus roxellana, assembly GCF_007565055.1. Lineage (NCBI taxonomy): Eukaryota > Metazoa > Chordata > Mammalia > Primates > Cercopithecidae > Rhinopithecus > Rhinopithecus roxellana. Next base: position 76,109,396 of record NC_044560.1, on the reverse strand, counting down.
AGATGGGGTTTCACCATGTTGATCAGGCTGGTCTCAAACTCGTGACCTCATGACCAACCTGCCCCAGACTCCCAAATTGCTGGGATTACAGGTGTGAGCCACTGCGCCCAGCCAAGGAATGTTGAATTTTATTGAACATTTTATTATTAGTATTATTATTTTATTTTTTTGAGAGGGAGTCTCTCTCTGTCACCCAGGTTAAAGTGCAGTGGCACAATCTCGGCTCACCACAACCTCCACCTCCTGGGTTCAAGTGATTCTCCTGCCTCAGCCTCCCAAGTAGCCGGGATTACAGGTGCACACCACCACCCCTGGCTAAATTTTGTATTTTCAGTAGAGGCGGGGTTTCACTATATTGGTCAGGCTGCTCTCAAACTCCTGACCTCATGATCCATCCATTTTGGCCTCCCAAAGTGCTGGGATTACAGGTGTGAGCCATTATGCCCAGCCCTTATTGAAGACTTTTACTGCATCTATTGAGATAATCATGTGGTTTTTGTCATTGGTTCTGTTTATGTGATAGCTTACATTTATTTTTATTTTTATTTTTATTTTTTATTTCTTTTTTTTAGACACGGAGTCTTGCTCTGTCGCCCAGGCTTGAGTGCAGTGGCACGATCTCGGCTCACTGCAAGCTCTGCCTCCCGGGTTCACGCCATTCTCTTGCCTCAGCCTCCTGAGTAGTTGGGACTACAGGCGCCCACCACCACGCCCAGCTAATTTTTTTTTTTGTATATTTAGTGGAGATGGAGTTTCACCGTGTTAACCAGGATGGTCTCGATCTCCTGACCTTGTGATCCGCCCGCCTCGGCCTCCCAAAGTGCTGGGATTACAGGCATGAGCCACTGCGCCCAGCCGATAGCTTACATTTGTTGATTTGCATATGTTACATGAGCTTTGCATCCTGATGATGAGGCCAACTTGTTTGTAGTGGATAAGCTTTTTGATGTGCTGCTGGATTCCGTTTGCCAGTATCTGATTGAGGATATTCACATCAATGTTCTTCAGAGATATTGGCCTGAAGTTTTCTTTTTTGTTGTGTCTTTTCCAGGTTTTGGTATCAGGATGATGCTGGCCTCATAAAATGAGTAGGGAGGAGAGTCTCTCCTTTTTAATTGTTTGGAATAGTTCCAGAAGAAATGGTACCAGTAATATAGGAGTTATTAAGAAATTATTTTAGGCACTTAGCAAGGGTAAAAAAGTTCTCAGTGAAATTTTCCTTTAATAGAAAGCAGCCAAAAACCATTTCTTTTCTAACATAAAACAGCCTGAAAAGTCAAGCTGCAAGCATAGATAAGCAAGCTAGAACTTTGCATAGATGAATGTGGGCAGCTGTACTAAAAGCCAGGTCAACCCACTATGGCAATTGCCCCTTCCTTTTCTTTGTCCCCATGTGTGCAGTTGTCCGGGAGTCAGCCAGGTAGAGGCCACATTTGCATAATGAAAGATTGGGGTGGGAAGGCAAGCTTTTTTGCAGGCTATGTAAATGGTACACCTGGTCAAACCAATGCTTTGAGCTTTTGGTAAATCAATAACCCCCTCTTCAAGCCTCTCTAAAAAATCAATTGCATTCTGTTCCAAACCTGGAAACTTTGGGTGCCCCACTTTCTCTGCATGAGAAAGCTCTCTCACTCCCTCTCTCTCTTCTTTCTTCTATTAAACTTTCTGCTCTTTATTTTATTTTATTTTATTTTATTTTATTTTATTTTATTTTGAGACCGAGTCTCGCTCTGTTGCCCAGGCTGGAGTGCTGTGGCCAGATCTCAGCTCACTGCAAGCTCCGCCTCCCGGGTTCACGCCATTCTCCTGCCTCAGCCTCCCAAGTGGCTGGGACTACAGGCGCTGCCACCTCGCCTGGCTAGTTTTTTTGTAGTTTTTAGTAGAGACGGGGTTTCACCGTGTTAGCCAGGATGGTCTGGATCTCCTGACCTCGTGATCCGCCCGTCTCGGCCTCCCAAAGTGCTGGGATTACAGGCTTGAGCCACCGCGCCCGGCCTACTTTCTGCTCTTTAAACACACTCCAAGTGTGTATGTCTATGTCATTAACCTTCTCAGCATGAGATGATGAACCCCGGGTATTTACCCCAGATAACGATGCTCCTTCACCAGCTCCTTTTTTACCTCTGGTAGAATTCAGCTGTTAGTCCATTCTGGGATTTTTGTGTATTTTTTTTTTTTTTTTTTTGGTTGGTAGGCTGTTTATTATTCCCTAAATTTCAGAACTTAGTTTGTTTTTTCAAGGATTCGACTTCTTCCTGGTTTAGTCTTTGGAGGGTTTATGTGTCCAGAAATTGATCCATTTCTTCTAGATTTTTTAGTTTATTTGCAAGGAGGTGTTTATAGTATTCTCTGTTAGTAGTTTGTACTTTTGTGGGGTCACTGGTGATATCCTATTTATCATTTTTTATTGGGTTTATTTGATTCTTCTCTCTTTTCTTCTTTTCTAGCTACTGGTCTATGTATTTTATTAATTTTTTCAAAAAAAGCAGCTCCTGGGCCAGTCATGGTGGCTCACACCTGTAATCCCAGCACTTTGGGAGGTGGATCAGCTGAGGTCAGGAGTTTGAGATGAGCCTGCCCAACATGGTGAAACCCCATCTCTCCTAAAAACATAAAAATTAGCCAAGCATGGTGGTGCATTCCTGTAATCCCAGCTACTCAGGAGACTGAGGCAGGAGAATCACTTGAACCCAGGAGGCGGAGGTAGCAGTGAGCCAAGATCTTGCACTCCAGCCTGGGCAACAAGTATGAGACTCCATCTCAAAAAAACAAAACAAAACAAAACAAAAATCCAGCTCCAGAATTCATTGATTTTCTGAAGGTTTTTCATGTCTCTATCTCCTTATCTCCCTCAGTTTTGCTCTGATCTTAGTTATTTCTTGTCCTCTGCTAACTTTTACATTTGTTTGCTCTTGCCCCTCTAGTTCTTTTAGTTGTAATGTTAGGGTGATGATTTGAGATCTTTCTAGCTTTCTAATGTAAGAATTTAGTGCTATAAATTTCCCTCTTAACACTGCTGTAGCTGCATCCCATAGATTCTGGTACACTGTTTTTTTGCTCTCATTGACTTTAAAGAACTTCATGATTTCTGCCTTAATTTCACTTCGTGTTTTCTGCCTTAATTTCATTATGTACCCAGAAGTCATTTAGAAGCAGGTTGTCCAATTTCCATGTAGTTGTGTACTTTTGAGTGAGTTTCTTTTTTTTTTTTTTTTTTGAGACGGAGTCTTGCTCTGTCACTCAGGCTGGAGTGCAGTGCCCAGATCTCAGCTCACTGCTCACTGCAAGCTCCGCCTCCTGGGTTTAGGCCATTCTCCTGCCTCAGCCTCCCGAGTAGCTGGGACTACAGGCGCCCGCCACCTCGCCCGGCTAGTTTTTTTGTATTTTTTAGTAGAGACGGGGTTTCACAGTGTTAGCCAGGATGGTCTCGATCTCCTGACCTCGTGATCCGCCCGTCTCGGCCTCCCAAAGTGCTGGGATTACAGGCTTGAGCCACCGCGCCCGGCTTGAGTGAGTTTCTTAATCTTGAGTTTTAATTTGATTGCACTGTGGTCTGAGAGACAGTATAATGTAATTTGAGTCCTTTTACATTTTCTGAAGAGTGTTTTACTTCCAATTATATTATTAATTTTAGAGTAAGTTCCATGTGGCACTGAGAAGAATGTATATTCTGTTGTTTTGGGGTGGAGAGTTCTGTAAATATCTATCAGGTCCACTTGATCCAGACCTGACTTCAAGTTCTGAATATTCTTATTAATTTTCTTTCTCATTGATCTAATATTAATAGTGGAGTGGTAATGTCTCCTAGTATTATTGTAGGGAAGTCTGAGTTTCTTTGTAGGTCTCCAAGAACTTGTTTTATGAATCTGTGGGCTCCTGTATTGAGTGCCTATATATTTAGGATAGGTAGCTCTTCTTGTTGAATTGATTCCTTTAGCATTACTAAGGGAGGAGACCACCCTTCATATTGTCTTATGCCCAATTTCTGCCTCCAAAGAAAGAAGAAGCAAAAACTAAAAGGCAGAAATGAAATCCACAGGCAGACAGCCCAGCACCATGCCCTGGGCCTGGTTAAAGATCGACCCCTGACTTAACTGGTTATATTATCTGTAGATTCCAGACATTGTGTGGGAAAGCATTGTGAAAATCCCTGTCCTGTTCTGTTCTTTTCTGATTACCAGTGCATGCAGCCCCCAGTCACGTACCCCCTGCTTGCTCAATTGATCATGACCCTCTCACACTGACCCCCTTACTGTAGTAAGGCCTTAAAAGGGACAGGAATCCCTCACTTGGGGAGCTTAGTTTTTGGAGACATGAGTCTTGCCAAAGCTCCTGGCCAAATAAAGCCCTTCCTTCTTTTTTTTCTTTTTTCTTATTTTTTGAGATGGAGTCTCGCTCTGTTGCCCAGGCTGGAGTGCAGTAGGCGCTATCTTGGCTCACTGCAAACTCCACCTCCCAGGTTCATGCCATTCTCCTGCCTCAGCCTCCCGAGTAGCTGGGACTACAGGTGCCCACCACCACGCCCAGCTAATTTTTTTTGTATTTTTAGTAGAGATTGCATTTCATCATGTTAGCCAGGATGGTCTCAATCTCCTGACCTCGTGATCCACCCGCCTTGGCCTCCCAAAGTGCTGGGATTACAGGCGTGAGCCACCATGCCTGGCCAAGCCCTTCCTTCTTTAACTCGAGTGTCTGAGAGGTTTTGTCTGTGGCTTGTCCTGCTACATTTCTTGGTTCCCTGACCGGGAAGTGAGGTGATTAATGGATAGATGGTCGAGGGAGTGCCTTAGGTGGCTTAGGCCTGCCCTGTGAAGCATCCCTGCAGGGAATTCCGAGTGGAAGTATGGCCTGATCACCCACACGTGCCTGTAATGGCACTTTGGTTTTTGTTTTTCGACTTGACCTGTATTGCTCGATACTTTGGTTTTGGTTTTGACCTGGCTTGGATTTCTTGATACTCTGATTTTGGTTTTGATTCTGGTTTGATGTAAACTGTGAAAGTGTACTTATGCCCTTTTAACCCATTCTTTGTTTTGTGGTGTGCGTGTGGTGTGAGCATGGTGTTTTGTCTCAAGGAAGCACAGGTCAGTCACAAAGTAAGCCCACCCCACCAGGAACTATGTTGAAAATTTCAAGAAAGGATTTAATGGAGACTATGGAATACTATGACACCAGGAAAACTTAGAACTTTGTGTAAGATACACTGGCCAGCATTAGAGGTGGGTTGGCCATCAGAAAGAAACCTGGACAAAATAAATAAATAAATAAATACAATAAGGAAGCCTGGGCAGGTGCCCTTGTTTTCAAAGGTATGGCACAAGGTAACCTGTAAACCAGGGCACCCAGACCAGTTCCCGTACACATAACACTTGGTTACAGCTGGTTTTAGACACCCCCCCACTGCCCCCACAGTGGTTGAGAGAACAGCAGCATAAGCGGCTGGCAAGGCAAGGAAATGCCAGCAGAGAGAGGGAGGAAAGAGACAGAGAGAAAAAGAGGCGAAGAGAGAGAGGAAGAGACAGAGAGACAAAGAGGGAGTCAAGAAGAGAGTGAGAAAGAGAGAAAGAAAGAAGCCGAGAGAGAGGAAGAGACAAAGACAAAAGGAAAGTCAAGAGAGAGAGAGACAGACAGTCAAAGAGAGAAAGAAAGAGAGAAAGAGAAATATACAAATAGTTAAGAAAAAAAAGTATACCCTATTCCTGTAAAAGCCAGGGCAAATTTAAATATATATATTATATATATATATGTATAATATTTGATAATTGAAGGTCTTCTCCATGACCCTACAACACTCCAATACCACCTTGTTGTAAGTGTAAACAAGGGCATAGTCCGAAAACACTGAGGTCACTGACAACCTGTAGCCTTCCTATCAAAAATCCTTAACCCAGTAACTCACAGATGGCCCAAATGCATTCAATCTGTAGTGACAACTGCTTTGCTAACAGAAGAAAGTAGATAAATAACTTTTAGAGAAAACCTCACTGTGAGTGCACCTCACCAGTTCAGAAGTATCCTATGTAAAAAAAAAAAAAAAAAAAAAAAAAAGATGATTTAACATTAACCACTGAAGGCCGGGCGCGGTGGCTCAAGCCTGTAATCCCAGCACTTTGGGAGGCCGAGACGGGCGGATCACGAGGTCAGGAGATCGAGACCATCCTGGCTAACACGGTGAAACCCCGTCTCTACTAAAAAACACAAAAAACTAGCCGGGCGAGGTGGTGGGCACCTGTAGTCCCAGCTACTCGGAGGCTGAGGCAGGAGAATGGCATAAACCCGGGAGGCGGAGCTTGCAGTGAGCTGAGAACCGGCCACTGCACTCCAGCCCGGGCAACAGAGCGAGACTCCGTCTCAAAAAAAAAAAAAAAAAAAAAAAAAAAAAAAAAAAATTAACCACTGAAAATTCCCTTAACCCAATAGGTTTCCTAACAGGGGATCTAAATCTTAATTACCATAAAAAGGTCTGATCAGACTTAGGAGGAACTCCCTTCAGGACAAGATTACAGATGGTTCCTGCTGGGTAATTGGAAAAAAAAAAAAAAGCCATCTATACAAATTCTAAGTTAATTTGGACTAAACAAGGTCTTATTAATAGCAAAGTATAACTGAAATCTCAAATTTACAAGGTTTTCAACAAAAGTAAACTTTGCTAAAAGTTAATAATGTAACATGTATTATAGTAACTTTTAATCTTGTGACCTTAGATAGTCTAGTCCACAGACATAAAGAAAGGTTGCTTTGGAAAAGAATGTTTATCGGCCGGGCGTGGTGGCTCAAGCCTGTAATCCCAGCACTTTGGGAGGCCGAGACGGACGGATCACGAGGTCAGGAGATCGAGACCATCCTGGCTAACACGGTGAAACCTCGTCTCTACTAAAAAATACAAAAAACTAACCGGGCGAGGTGGCGGGCACCTGTAGTCCCAGCTACTCAGCAGGCTGAGGCAGGAAAATGGCATAAATCCAGGAGGCGCAGCTTGCAGTGAACCGAGATCCGCCACTGCACTCCAGCCGGGGCGACAGAGCGAGACTCCATCTCAAAAAAAAAAAAAAAAAAAAAAGAAGAATGCTTATCATCTCAAAAAAAAAGGGGGGGGGGGACAAAAAGAGAGGGTAGTAAAAAGATTCTTTATGTAAAAAGAATGTTTTATAGTAAATTCTTGTCCTGAAATAAATTAACTGGTTGTTTAAAGAAAGAAATGTTTGTAATAAGTCAGAAAGTTAAGGCATGTCGAAGAACTATCTGTGAAAGTCGTGAAAGAGAAAAAAAGTTATAAAAAAGAATTTCTGCAAGAAAAGTTGCATAATTTAAAAAATATTAAGCCTCCTGAGTGCTATTGAAGAAACCGTTTAGGTACAAGGTGTATAAGGAAGATAAAATATACCTTTGGTAAAAGGATGACAAGGAGGCTTAAGAATGTAAATTTTTACTACATTAAAAGGTTAAAAAATTTTGTTTTGAAGGTTTAAGCAAGTTTTAAAAAGTTAATTGTAAAGAAAATTCTGTGTGTAAACATATTAGCTAAAGTTAAAGGAGTATCATCCAGTTTTTCTGTGAACTGAACATTGCATAAGAATGTAAATTTTTACCTACAATAAAAGGTTAAAAAATTTGTTTTGAAGTTTTAAGCAAGTTTTAAAACATTAATTGTAAAGAAAATTCGGTGTGTAAACATATTAGCTAAAGTTAAAGGGGCATCATCCAGTTTTTCTGTGAACTGGACATTAAAGTGAAAACACAATAGGTTTTTCTTAAAGCACTAACCTGCTCTTTAAGAAAGATTTTAGAAGGTTAAAAAGAGTCTGTAAAAATCTTACCTTATGGTCCGACATTAAAAATTGAATAAACATGTCTACAAAGTTTTATTAAAACTAAGTTTAACATTAGTAACACACTAATATAAAGGTGACATTTAGTTTATCTGGTATAAAAATCATACAGGAAGCATTGTCAAATATAAAATGGTAGGCCGGGTGTGCTGGCTCAAGCCTGTAATCCCAGCACTTTGGGAGGCCAAGATGGGCGGATCACGAGGTCAGGAGATAGAGACCATCCTGGCCAAAATGGTGAAACCCCGTCTCTACTAAAAAAATACATAACCTAGCCTGGCAAGGTGGCGGGCGCCTATAGTCCCAGCTACTCAGGAGGCTGAGGCAGGAGAATGGTGTGAATCCAGGAGGCGGAGCTTGCAGTGAGCTGAGATCCGGCCACTGCACTCCAGCCTGGGGGACAGAGCCAGACTCCATCTCAAAAAAAAAAAAAAAAAAAAAATATGTATATATATATATATATAAAATGGTGTTTGGCTTCTTCAGTCTAAAAACTAATAAAAATAGGTGCTAAAGGGAATTTCTCAGTAAAAGGCACCAAGGACTATAAAGTCCACTGCTGACATCCCCACATTTGAAACAAAAGGTCAATTTCTTGAAAATCATATACTTGGTTTGTCTTCCACTTTCCTTTCCCTTAAAACTAACAGTCTTGTATTGTTCTTTTTTTTTTTTTTTTTTTTTTTTTTTTTTTTTTTTTTTTTTTTTTTTTTTTTTTTTTTTTTTTGAGACGGAGTCTTGCTCTGCCGCCCAGGCTGGAGTGCAGTGGCCAGCTCTCAGCTCACTGCAAGCTCCGCCTCCCGGGTTCACGCCATTCTCCTGTCTCAGCCTCCCCAGTAGCTGGGACTACAGGCGCCCGCCTCGTCGCCCGGCTAGTTTTTTGTATTTTTTTTAGTAGAGACGGGGTTTCACCATATTAGCCAGGATGGTCTCGATCTCCTGACCTCGTGATCCGCCCGTCTCGGCCTCCCAAAGTGCTGGGATTACAGGCTTGAGCCACCGCGCCCGGCCAAAACTAACAGTCTTTTAGCACATGTACCACCTCTAGAATTTCCAGCAAACCAGCACCAGCCTGAAGATCACATTCTTATCAAAGAGTGAAAAGAAAGGAAACTCGAGCCAGCCTAGGAAGGACTCTACCTTATGCTGCTAACCACTGAGACTGCTGTTTGTACAGTGAAAAAAGGATGGACTCATCACACCCCAGTCAAGCAAGTGCCACCCCCTCCAGAGTCGTGGGCCATAGTTCTGGGGGAAAACCCTACCAACTAAAGCAAAGAAAAATTTAACTCTTTCAACTATTCTATTACTCTTTCTTCTTTCCTTGCTCTATTGCTGACCATTATTAAAGTCAAACCAAGTCTATTGTGCCTCAAACTATTGCATTTAATGCTTGCCTTGTTATACCCTGTGGGGACTTGCCAAGTCAAAGACAGTTCTCTACTTCAGAAAAGTACCTCTGTCCCTCCTGATTCTCCTCAAACTGGGTACTAGTAAATTAGGACCATTTAATCTGGGGAAATTTCGATAAAGACTCCAGTGTCAACCAGGATTCTTGCCCCCCAATGTAGAGCTTTTATGCCTGAGTTGGTCCAACATTTTGTGGACTACTAAAGTGCAAGGATGGACTGCCCCATCCGGTTTTTGTAATTTCCTAAAATCATACATTCATTTTGCTAGAGGATCATAGAAGTTACAGACTTAAAACAAACTTTGGCAATTAAGATGCAAATGCCTGGTTGGAACGGATCAAATATTCCATCCACACATTAAACAAAAGCAATTGTTACGCTTTTGCACATGGCAGGCCAGAGGCCCAGATTGTCCCCTTTCCACTAAGGTGGTCCTCCAGTCAACCATGCATGGGCTTCATGGTAGCTCTTTCCCAGGATTCTACAACCTGGAGTAATAAGTCAGGCCAAGCTCTCTCTGCTATATCCCAAAGTCTGGCACCCTGCGGGTCAGCCCCCAAAGGCCATCCAGCTTTTGTCTCCCAACACTAAGTTCACTTCACATCTCTCATGACAGGGAGGAAACTTAGCATTCCTTGGAGACCTGAAGGGATGCAGTGAGCTTAAGAATTTTCAAGAGCTTATCAATCAGTCAGCCCTTGTTCATCCCTGAGCCAATGTGTGGTGGTATTGTGGTGGACCTTTACTGGGCACTCTGCCAAGTAACTGGAGTGGAACTTGTACTTTAGTCCAATTGGCTATCTCTTTCACCCTGGCATTTCATCAACCAGAGGGAGGAAAAATAAGACATTGTAAAGTGAGAGAAGCCCCTTATGGGTCTTTTGACTCTCACGTCTATTTAGACACAATTGGAGTCCCACGGGGAATACCAGATCAATTTAAAGCTTGAAATCAAATAGCTGCAGGATTTGAGTCAATATTTTGGTGGGTGACAGTTAATAAAAACATAGATTGGATAAGCTACTTCTATTGCAACTAACAGCAATGAGGCTTTCATGAGTTAAAAGAAAAACTCATGTTGGCCCCAGCCCTGGGGCTACCTGACCTGACAAAACCCTTTACACTTTATGTGTCAGAAAGAGAAAAAATGGCAGTTGGGGTTTTAACCCAGACTGTGGGGCCCTGGCCAAGGCCAGTGGCCTATCTCTCAAAACAACTACATGGGGCTTCCAAAGGCTGACCTCATGTCTAAGGGCCCTGTCAGCAATGACCCTGTTAGCACAAGAAGCAGATAAACTAACCCTTGGGCAAAACCTGAATATAAAGTCCCTTTGTGCTGTGGTAACTTTGATGAATACCAAAGGACATCATTGGCTAACAAATGCTAGATTAACCAAGTGCCAAAGCTTGCTATGTGAAAATCCCCACATAACCACTGAAGTTTGCAACACCTTAAACCCCACCACCTTGCTCCTGTATCAGAGAGCCCAGTTGAACATAACTGTGTAGAGGTATCAGACTCAGTTTATTCTAGTGGGCCCAACCTCCGAGACCATCCTTGAACATCAGTAGACTGTGAGCTGTATGTGGACGGAAGCAGCTTCACCAACCCCTGCAAAGTGACTCTCAAGAAGACTAAGAGCCCTGCTCCAGTCACACCCAGAAGTTGACAGGTCCACCCATGTCCGAAGCATGAGAAAACTCATTGCGGGACTCATTTTCCTTCAAATGTGGACTTGTACAGTAAGGACATCAACTGACCTTCCTCAGACTGATGACTGTTCCCAGTGTATACATCAAGTCACTGAGGTCGGACAAAAAGTTGCTACAGTTCTATTATTTTATGGTTACTGTAAGTGTACTGGGACTCTAAGAAGACCTTGTTTGTATAATGCTATTCTATACAAGGCAAGCAGCTCAGGAAATGACCAGCCTGATGTGTGTTATGACCCATCTGAGCCTCCCATGACCACAGTTTTTTGAAATAAGATTAAGGACTGAGGACTGGTGGAGGCTCATAAATGATACAAGTAAAGTGTTAGCCAAAACAGAAGAAAAGGGGTGCCCAAACAAGTCACTTTGAAATTTGATGCTTGTGCTGTCATTAATAGTAACAAGTTAGGAATAGGATATGGTTCTCTTAATTAGGAAAGAGGCTATATGGCAGAAAATAAGTACATATGTCATGAATTAGGACTGTGTGGAAATGAATGTGGATACTGGTCTTGTGTCATTTAGGGTACTTGGATACAAAATGAAAAGGATCCTGTCCACCTTCAGAAAGGGAAAAGTGGCCCTTCCTGTACCAGTGGTCAGTGTAACCCCTTAGAACTAGTAATAACCAAACCCCTTGATCCTCGCTGGAAAAAAGGGGAGTGTATAACCCTAGGAATTGATGGCGCTGGACTGGATTCTTGAGTAAATATCGTGGTTTGAGGAGAAGTTTATAAACGCTCTCCTGAGTCAGTATTTCAAACCTTCTATGATGAACTGAATGTACCAGTACTAGAAATTCCAGGAAAAACAAGAATTTTGCTTTTACAATTAGCCAAGCATGTAGCCCAGTTTCTCAATGTCACTTCATGTTATGTATGTGGAGGAACTGTAATGAGAGATCAATGGTCATAGGAAGCCTGAGAATTAGTACTGACAGACCCAGTTCCTGATGAATTCCTGGCTCAAAAGAATCACCCTGGTAACTTCTGGATAGTAAAAGCCTCAGTCATTAGACAATACTGTATAGCAAGAGTGGGGAAGGACTTCACCCTTCCTGGGAGAAGACTCAGGTGCCTTGGGCAAAAACTGTATAATAGAACTACAAAAACAGTCACCTAGCCGGGCACGGTGGCTCAAGCCTGTAATCCCAGCACTTTGGGAGGCCGAGATGGGTGGATCACGAGGTCAGGAGATCAAGACCATCCTGGCTAACAAGGTGAAACCCCGTCTCTATTAAAAAATACAAAAAACTAGCTGGGTGAGGTGGCAGGCACCTGTAGTCCCAGCTACTCAGCAGTCTGAGGCAGGAGAATGGCATAAACCCGGGAGGCGGAACTTGCAGTGAGCCGAGATCCGGCCACTGCACTCCAGCCTGGGTGACAGAGCGAGACTCCATCTCAAAAAAAAAAAAAAAAAAAAAAAAAAAAGAGTCACCTAGTGGAGTTTAATCATACTAAGAAAAATCCATTTAGTAAATTCCCAAAGTTGCAAACCATGTGGACCCATCCAGAGTCCCACTGGGACTGGACAACCCCCACTGGATTATACTAGTTATGTGGGCATAGAGCTTATGCCAAATTACCTGACCAATGGACAGGTAGTTGTGTTACTGGCACAATTAAACCATCTTTCTTCCTACCGCCCATAAAGACCAATGAACTCCTGGGCTTCCCTGTCTGTGCTTCCCAAAAAAAGAGAAGCATAGCTATAGAAAATTGTAAAGATGATGAATGGCCCCCTGAAAGAAGCATACAATATTATGGGCCCGGTGTTTGGGCACAAGACAGCTCGTGGGGATACTGGGCCTCCATTTACATGCTCAACTGAATCATACAGTTACAAGTCGTCTTAGAAATAATCACTAATAAGACCAGCAGAGCCTTGACTATTCTGTCCCAGCAAGAAACTCAGATGAGAAATGCTGTCTATCAAAATAGATTGGCTCTTGACTATTTGCTAGCAGCTGAAGGAGGGGTCTGTGGGAAATTTAACCTTACTAATTGCTGTCTACACATAGATGATCAAGGGCAAGTAGTTGAAGACATAGTTAGAGATATGACAAAACCGGCACATGTGCCCATGCAAGTGTGGCATGGATTTAATCCTGGGGCCGTGTTTGGAAAATGGTTCCCAGTGCTAGGAGGATTTAAAACTCTTATAATAGGAGTTATAATCATAATAGGAACCTGCTTACTGCTTCCTTGTTTGCTACCTGTACTTCTTCAAATGATCAAAAGCTTCATCACTACCTTAGTTCACCAAAATGCTTCAGCACAAGTGTACTATATAAATCACTGTCAATCTGTCTTTCAAGAAGACATGGGTAGTGAGAATGAAAGTGAGAACTCCTACTGATGAGTGAGGTTCTCAAAGAGGGGGGGATAAGGGAGGAGACCACCCCTCACATTGTCTTATGCCCAATTTCTGCCTCCAAAGAAAGAAGAAGTAAAAACTAAAAGGCAGAAATGAAATCCACAGGCAGACAGCCCAGTGCCACACCCTGGGCCTGGTTAAGGATCAACCCTGAACTAATTGGTTATGTCATCTGTAGATTCCAGACATTATATGGAAAAGCATTGTGAAAATCTCTGTCCCAGTCACATATCCCCTGCTTGCTCAATCAATCACGACTCTCTCACACGGACCCCCTTAGAGTAGTAAACCCTTAAAAGAGACAGGAATTGCTCATTCAGGGAGCTCAGTTTTTGGAGACATGAGTCTTGCTGATGCTGCCAGCAAAATAAAGCCCTTCCTTCTCTAACTCGGTGTCTGAGGGGTTTTGTCTGCGGCTTGTCCTGCTACCTTATGTAATGCCCTTCTTTGCTTTTTTGATTTTTGTTGGGTTAAAGTCTGTTTTTTAGGAAACTAGAATTGCCACCCCTGCTTTTTTCTGCTTTCTGTTTGCTTGGTAAATTTTCCTTTTTTTTTATTTTTTTATTTTGGGCATATGTGTGTCTTTGCATGATAAATGAATCTCTTGAATATAGCACCTCAATAAGTCTTTACTCTTCATTCAATTGGCCAGTCTATATCTTTTTTTTTTTTTTTTTTGAGAAGGAATCTCACTCTGTCACCCAGGCTGGAGTGCAGTGGCCAGATCTCAGCTCACTGCAAACTCCGCCTCCCGGGTTTACGCCATTCTCCTGCCTCAGCCTCCCGAGCAGCTGGGACTACAGGCGCCCGCCACCTCGCCCAGCTAGTTTTTTGTATTTTTTTAGTAGAGACAGGGTTTCACCGTGTTAGCCAGGATGGTCTCGATCTCCTGACCTCGTGATCCGCCCGCCTCGGCCTCCCAAAGTGCTGGGATTACAGGCTTGAGCCACCACACCCGGCCGGCTTTTTTTTTTTTTTTTTTTGAGACGGAGTCTTACTCTGTCGCCCAGGCTGGAGTGCGGTGGCCGGATCTCAGCTCACTGCAAGCTCCACCTCCTGGGTTCTCACCATTCTCCCGCCTCAGCCTCCTGAGTAGCTGGGACCACAGGCACCCGCCACCTCGCCCAGCTAGTTTTTTGTATTTTTTAGTAGAGACGGAGTTTCACCATGTTAGCCAAGATGGTCTCGATCTGACCTCGTGATCCGCCCGTCTCGGCCTCCCAAAGTGCTGGGATTACAGGCTTGAGCCACGGCGCCCGGCCAGTCTATATCTTTTAATTGGGCCATTTAACCCATTTACATTTAATGTTAATATTGTTATGTGTGAAGTTGATCCTATCATAATGATGCTAGCTGGTTATTTTGCACACTAGATGTTGCAGATTCTTCACAGTGTAATTGATCTTTGTATTTCAGTGTTTTGTTTTTGTTTTGTTTTTTTTTTTTTTTTTTTTTGAGAAGGAGTCTCGCTCTGTCACCCAGGCTGGAGTGCAGTGGCCAGATCTCAGCTCACTGCAAACTCCACCTCCCGGGTTTACGCCATTCTCCTGCCTCAGCCTCCCGAGTAGCTGGGACTACAGGCGCCCGCCACCTCGCCCGGCTAGTTTTTTGTATTTTTTTTTTTTTTTTTTTTTTTTTTGAGACGGGGCTGGAGTGCAGTGGCCAGATCTCAGCTCACTGCAAGCTCCGCCTCAGCCTCCGGAGCAGCTGGGACTACAGGCGCCCGCCATCTCGCCCGGCTAGATTTTTGTATTTTTAGTAGAGACGGGGTTTCACCATGTTAGCCAGGATGGTCTCGATCTCCTGACCTCGTGATCCGCCCATCTCGGCCTCCCAAAGTGCTGGGATTACAGGCTTGAGCCACCGCGCCCGGCCGTATTTTTTTTTTAGTAGAGACGGGGTTTCACCGTGTTAGCCAGGATGGTCTCGATCTCCTGACCTCGTGATCCGCCCGCCTCGGCCTCCCAAAGTGCTGGGATTACAGGCTTGAGCCACCGCGCCCGGCCTCAGTGTGTTTTTACAGTGACTGGTATGAATTTTTTCCCCCATATGTAGTGCTTCTTTCAGGTATTCTACCAAGGCAGACCTTATGATGATGAATTCCCTCAGCATTCGCTTGTCTGAAAAGGATTTTATTACTCCTTTGCTTATGAAGCTTAGTTTGGCTGGATATAATTTCTTGGTTGAAAATTAGCTTATTCTAGAATGTCAAATATTGGCCCCCGACTCTCTTCTGCTTGTAGGGTTTCTGCTGAGAGATCTGCTTTTAGTCCAATAGGCTTCCCTTTGTAGATGACCTGACCTTTCTCTCTGGCTGACCTTAACATTTTTTCCTTCATTTTGACCTTGGAGAATCTGAAGATTATGTGTCTTGGGGTTGATCTTCTCATGAAGTATCATACTGAGGTTCTCTGTATTTTCTAAATTTGAATGTTGGTCTGTCTTTCTAGGTCAGGGAATTTCTCCTGAATGATCTCCTGAAGTATGTTTTCAAACTTGTTTTCATTCTCCCCATCTCTTTCAGGAACTCCGATCAGTCGTAAGTTTGGTCTTTTTACATAGTCCGATAGTTCTCAAGGGTTTTGTTCATTCCTCTTTATTCCTTTTTCTCTAATTTTGTCTGCCTGTCTTATTTCGGCAACATAGTCTTCAAGCTCTGATATTCTTTCTTCTGCTTCGTTGCTTTGGCTATGTATACCTGTGTATACCTCACAAAGTTCTTGTGCAGTGTTTTTCAGCTCCATCAGGTCATTTATGTTTCTCTCTAAACTGGTTATTACAGTTAGCAACTCCTGTAATCTTTTATCACGGTTCTCACCTTATTTGCATCGGGTTAGAACATGCTTCTTTACCTCCTTGAAGTTTATTATTACCCACTTTCTGAAGCCTACTTCTGTCAATTCATCAGTCTTTTCTCTGTTCAGATCTCTGCCCTTGCTGGAGAGGTGTTGTGATCATTTGGAGAAGAAGCACTCTGGTCTTTTGCGTGTTCAGCAATTTTTTGTTGATTCTTTCTCATCTCCATGAGTTTGTCCAGTTTTGATCCTTGGGGCTGCTGACCCTTGGCTGAAGTTTTTGTGGGGACTTTTTTTTTTTTTCAAGACAGTGTCTTGTACTGTCGCCCAGGCTAGGATGCAGTGGCATGATCTCAGCTCACTGCAACCACTGCCTCCTGGCTTCAAGCAATTCTGCTGCCTCAGCCTCCCGTGTAGCTGGGATTAGAGTTCCCCAGCACCGCACCTGGCTAATTCTTGTATTTTCAGTAGAGATGGGGTTTCACTGTTTTGGCCAGGCTGGTCTCAAACTCCTGACCTCGGGATCCACCTGCCTCGGCCTCCCCAAGTGCTGGGATTACAGTTGTAAGCCACTGTGCCCGGCCTTTGTGGGGACTTTTTTTGTTGATGTTGTTGCTGTGGCCTTCTGTTTGTTTGTCTTTGAATAGGCATGTTCCTCTTCTGTAGGGCTACTGTGGTTTGCTAAGGGTTCACTTCAGGCCTATTCGTCCAGGTCACTCCTGCATCTGGAGATGCCCACAGGGGAAGCCGGAGAACAGAAAAGACAATTGTCTCCTCCTTCCTCTGAGATTTCTGACCTTGAGGGACAGTGACCTAACATCAGGAGGAACACTCCTGTGTAAAGTGTCTGGAGACCCCTATTGGGGGTCTCACACAGTTGAGGGCATGGGAACCCGGAACCATTTAAGGAAGCATTTTGGCTGGCCCTCGGTGGAGGGGGTGTGCTATACTGGGGGAAACCCACTTGTCTGGGCTGCCTGGATTCTGCAGAACTAGCAAGAGGAAACACTAAGTCTGCTGGTCCGTGGAGGCTATGGCAACCTCTCTCCATAGGGGGTCAGGCCGAGGAAGATCAAGGTTCTGTCCCTGAGCTCCCAGTTGGATTTGTTGGAGTTTCTGCAGACTCCCCACTCAGTGAGAAGGGGTGGATGAAGGTCTGGCCTAAAGAGGGAATCAGGCCATTGTGTGCAACAGCTGGTGTGCTGTGCTGTGGGCAATGTCTCTTAGGACCAAGCTATCTAATCTCCCTGGCTCCAACAGGGGAATAGCATGGCCTGGAGCCACAGTGATGACTGCCACCCTCCCCTGCACCCCAGGGGCTTAGTGTCTTTGGTAGCTAGCAGCTGCAGTGATGGCTGCTGTTCCTCCCCCAGGGAGTTCAGATGGCTTAGACAGCAGGCAGCCACATTATGTAGCCCAGTCTGGTCTCAAACTCCTGGGCTTAAGTAATCCTCCCACCTCAGCCTCCCAAAGTACTGGAATTACAGGCATGAGCCATCACATCCACACTGAGATTCATTTTTTATATCAAAATACAAAAACAGCACTGATGTTCATTAATAGAATCCAAGGGAATATTATGCCATTTAAAAAAGTAATTTCAAAAGCAAATACTAAAATTGAAAGCAAATGAAAATAAATAATAATAACTAAACTTTGTATAGATAATATGACCAGAAAGAGAAATATTTAGTTTTCCTGACTTTAAAGTGCTGTAGCCAGGCACGGTGGCCCACATCACTAATCCGAGCACTTTGGGGGGCCGAGGCAAGCAAATTACAAGGGCAGGAGTTGGAGACCAGCCTGGCCAACACAGTGAAACCCCATCTCTACTAAAAATTTAAAAATTAGCTGGGCGTGGTGGCAGGCACCGGTAAACCCAGCTATTTGGGAGGCTGAGGCAGGAGAATTGCTTAAACCCAGGAAGCAGAGGTTGCAGTGAGCCGAGATCACACCATTGCACTCCAGCCTGGGCGACAGAGCTAGACTCTGTCTTGGAAAAAATAATAATAATAATGTGCAGTATAATAAAGGGGATATTTTTAGTGGAGAAGATTCTATTTCCATAAGAAACTCAAAATGAGATAAGTTACAGGTTTTAGAAACTGATGCAAAACATATAAATATAGAAAGCCTCTAAGGTGATCCCATGATGTAGTATTACTTCAAATAAAAACTGGGCAAACTCAACAAACGGAAAGTTAAAGTTAATCTCAAGTGTCAGAATACATACAGAAGTTCTAGTAATATAATATTAAATGGAATCCAGAATTTCATTAAAAATATGTTGTATATTTATGTATTATATTAAAATGTAAATGTAATTAAAAATAGAAAATCTTTTGTTTAATTACATAAAAGGTTAAAATGTGACCATTCTCTGTGATTTTGAAAGCAGCATTGTCTAAACAGATGTATAGTTGCATCTACATTTATCTACACATACATTTATATAGTATCTGTCTACATATTCTTCATCCATCCATTCATAGAATGTATAAAAAGATGAACATAATAGAGTGATTAAAAATAGAGTGATTAAGAAAAGCATTTGAAATGTATTATCAGTTTATTACAGTGTCCAGATATTTATATGTTCACACACAAAATATAAAATATTTTTATATATTCACACACAAAAATATAAAATATATTTATATGTTCATACACAAAATATAAGATTATCTTATCAACTCTTCCAGATAATGTAATAAAATATTTTAAAACTATGTGGCCATGGTTATTAGCTGAAAATAGGAAAGAATATATTTATTTGTACAAATAATAGAAATGCTCTTTAAACTGAATATAAAATACAAAAATATCACTGAAAAGGGCAAATAATGTACATTATCTAAAAAATAAATAACTATGTAATATACATTATCTAAAAAATAAACAGCTCTGTGCTACAAGAGTTATGCAGCATACAGGAATCATATATAAATATCAACTATTTATATATATCTTTTTTTTTTGAGACAGAGTCTTGCTCTGTCTCCCAGGCTGGAGTGCAGTGGTGCAATCTCGACTCACTGCAAGCTCTGCCTCCCAGGTTCACGCTATTCTCCTGCCTCAGCCTCCGGAGTAGCTGGGACTGCAGGTGCCCGCCACCACACCTGGCTATTTTTTTTAAATTTAGTTTTAGTAGAGACGGGGTTTCACCATGTTAGCCAGGATGGTCTCGATCTTCCGACCTCGTGATCGACCCGCCTCTGCCTCCCTAAGTGCTGGGATTACAGGTGTGAGCCACTGCACCCGGCCAACTATTTACATGTGTTTTTTGAGACAGGATCTCACTCTATCACTTAAGCTGGAGTGCTGTGGTTTGATGGTGGCAGGAGCAACCACACCTTATCTAGCTATAGACATTTTAAATACTTTCAGTGTGAAATACTAAACATAATTCAAAATGTATTTTCCTTTTGAATTCCTTTTGAATGCAATGAGGTACACAGAGTTTCAAGATCTAAATGATGTGTGAAAAAGAATTCCAACAACCTGCAGCATGATAATGCAAACAACTCACATGTGTCCTGCACTCTCACTGTGCCTGTCATGCGCGTCCGTGTGAAGAGACCACCAAACAGACAGTCTTTGTGTGAGCAATAAAGCTTTTTAATCACCTGGGTGCAGACAGGCTGAGTCCGAAAACAGAGTCAGCAAAGGGAGATAAGGGTGGGGCCACTTTATAGGATTTGGGTAGGTAAAGGAAAATTACAGTCAAAGGGGGGTTGTTCTCTGGCGGGCAGGAGTGAGGGTCACAAGGTGCTCAGTGGGGGAGCTTGTTGAGCCAGGATAAGCCAGGAAAACGAATTTCACAAGATAATGTCATCGCTTAAGGCAAGGACCGGCCATTTTCACTTCTTTTTTTTTTTTTTTTTGAGGCAGAGTCTCACTCTGTCGCGGGGGCTGGAGTGCAGGGGCCGGATCTCAGCTCACTGCAAGCTCCGCCTCCCGGGTTTACGCCATTCTCCTGCCTCAGCCTCCCGAGTAGCTGGGACTACAGGCACCGGCCACTTCGCCCGGCTAGTTTTTGTATTTTTAGTAGAGACGGGGTTTCACGGTGTTAGCCAGGATGGTCTCGATCTCCTGACCTCGTGATCCGCCCGTCTCGGCCTCCCAAAGTGCTGGGATTACAGGCTTGAGCCACCTCATTTTCACTTCTTTTGTGATGGAATGTCATCAGTTAAGGCGGGGCAGGGCATTTTCACCTCTTTTGTGATTCTTCAGTTACTTCAGGCCATCTGGGAGTATACACGCAAGTCACAGGTGATGCGATGGCTTGGCTTGAGCTCAGAGGCCTGACAGTGCCAGTCTGTGTTTAGAAGCATTTTAGATACTTTTGTGCATTAAATTCTCATCAGAAATAACTCAGGTAAGTTTAATTAATGTCCATGTCACAGACAAGGTAACTGAAAGGAAAAAACTTCAGGACTTATCCAAGGTCACCCAGATAGGGAATGGGTGAGCTAAGGTGTGCTCTGACCTGCTCCTTCTGCTTCCCTAGCACAGAGACAGCCATTGTTCATTGATTAAACAACTCTCACTGAGCACCTCCCATGGGCCAAGTACTGTGACTGGTACTGGGAACATAGTGGTGAACTAGACACAGCTCCCAGGAGCAAACGCTAAAGAAGTAAACAACAAACAGTAAGATTATTGCAGAGAATGCTGAGTTGCCAAGACAGGCTGCTGCTATAAAAGATGGGTGTGCACGGGGCTATTGGGGGGTGGTTCTAGTTGGAAGGAGGAGGGTGGAGCAAACCTCCCCAGGAGGAGTTAGAGCTGAGCCCGGACTGGAGGCTCCTGTCAGTGTGAGAATGTGGTTAGAGTCTCAGTTTCTTTCTATGCATCCCCTAAAATCTTTGGAATGTCTGAAATGAGAAACTGTCTACTGCATGTAGGCACTGATCCTCACATATATTAGAGAACAGAACTCTTGCCGTGCCCACAGCCAGGGAAAGGGGGGCAATGTCAATCTACCTCATGGGTCCTAGAGCACCTTGTCCTGCCAGGACACTCACCCTCACCCCTACAAGGTACAGATGGTAACCAACGTGCCGCATACCACCCACTGGTGCACCCCAAAGAATGCTGGGTCCTGTAGGGGCCGTGGGCCTGAATAGTGTTTCCTAGTCACAGATTCTTTCTGATTTTTTCACTCACTAGCCCTGTGCCTCAGTTTCCCTCACTGTCACACAAAGTCAACATCCCATTCTGCAGGTTAGGTGACCCAGAGAGGTCACCACAGCCCATTAAATGACTATAGCATATGAAAGTGGGAAGTGAGAGTCCCTCCCTGCTCTGGGTCTTTTGCCCCAGGACAGATGTTTATCACGCTGGCTACCTGGAGAGGGCCATATCTCCTGCCTTGGGAACATTGTTTCCAAATTGAGGTCAATACAGTTAAGGACCTCCAATGCACTGGGGGAGGCACAGGGGTGGGATGGGGTAGAGCAACATCGCATCACAAGAGCCTTGGATCAACCCCGGAGAGTGAGAATCAAATTCAGACTCCTGTCTGAAGCTAACCCCCACCCCGAGGAATTAGGATTTGGCAATAAGACAACAAGATCTTCTGGTTCTGGACTGTGTAGCTATACTGGGTAGGGAACTTGTTTCCAACTATGTGCTTTAATTGAACCTAAGGGATAGGGCACCCATAAGGGACTCTGAAGACAAGGGTGAGAGTCCTGCCTTCTGCCTCCTAAACTCTTTCCCCCATAGTAGATATTGGGCGGCAACGTTTCTTTACCAAGAAAAAATATATATATCCAGAGACCAGGCAGGCTAATAAATGCTTACCAGGATTATCTGGCCTCATCATCACAACAGTCCTGCTATATTCGTCCTGTGGGACAGGTGAGGAAACTGAGGTTGGAGGAGGACACTGGGAGCCTGGTCGGGCCACTGGCAGCCTGGAGCCCCGGAGGTACAGGCATTCATTGCCCTCCCACCCCGTCTCTCTCTCCCGGCCCCAGGAGGCTTCATTCCCAGCTCATTCACTTGTCGGTCACTCAGACTCACTGGGCCTCCAGCCTTACCTGAAGCTGAGAGTGGCCTGTTCCCAGGGGGCTGGCTTCCTCTTTGTTTGGCAGCCAGGAGTGTGGAGCGCAGGTACCGGCAGCAGCACCGGGAGCGCACAGAGACTTGTCTGGAGGCCGAAGGTGCAGCCCCTCGGGGACGAGAGCGCCTTTGCAAGGTGGGCTTCGCGCACACTCCCCTCCCCTTCTGTGGCCCCGGGGCTCCTCCTAGAAGACCCTCATCATCTCCGGGGACCTTGACCGCCAGCAGCCCCACACTTGCTCCCTCTGCCTGGCGTTGGGTATGCACCTCTAGGAGCAGAGGGATCGCTTAGCCCAGCGGGCTTGACAGCAGATTGGGGGCAGTGGGGACTCCAGAGAGCCTTACTGCGTTATGCTGGCCACCGCCGGGCAAGAGCTGGGCTCAACTGACACCCTACATCCGCCGTCCAGATTCCAGTCTCTGACTTTGGCGAATATGGCCAGGACCTGGGGTCTGGGGCCAGGACTGTGGACACTCCTGGGCAGGGCTGCCTCCGTGGGTCTCGTACTTGGGTGGGGACCCTGCGGTTCCAGGAGCCACACACACTAGTGCGCCCGCTCTGGGTGTGAATTTCGGCAAGTGTCGGCAGCAAAGCCCGGGGGCTGGCCCGGGGGGCACGATCACCCGCCAGCGCCTTTTCCCGCCCAGGCTCCCTTTCCAGTCCCCGCGTCGCCTGCAGGGCCGTCCCTTCTCCGCCCGCTGGTCCCTCCCCATCCGCAGCTCTTCCGTCCCGCGCGGCTCCTAAGCCGAGGCTCCAAGGAGGGGCCACCCACGACAGCCACTGGCAGGGACAGCGGGGGCAAATTTCCCAGAGCGGGAAGCCGGCCCCAGCCCGCCCCACGGCAGGGGTGGCTCGGCCTCCGAGCCCCCGACACCCCGGCCCTGCCCGCCCCGCCCGCACCCGCTCGGTCCCTCAGGCTGGGGGACCCGCCAGGCCGGACGCGACCCAAGGCCACCGCGCGGGGCCTGAGCCCAAACCCCAACCTCAGATCGCAGGAACCCTGCCCTCCAGGCACGAGGATGGGCCCTCCTGGCGGGTGTTTGGGGACCCGGGTGTGTATCTGTGGGAATAATTGGTCAAAGGTAGCTTTTTGTTTTCCCAAAGGTAAAACCTCCTTTGTAATTATGTATTTTCTTCTTACTTACTTAAAACGGATAGAATCTCATTATTTAGATATACTCATGATTGTGTCAGTGAATTTGAGTACACTTTTTAAAGTTTTTCTCAGTTTAGTCCTTATGTTTGTTTCTATTTTAAGAAGAGTTTTAAATTCTACCTAAAATTAGTAAAGTGAACCCCAAAGTATCTGAGACAGATCTCAATTTAGAAAGTTTATTTTGCCAAGATTAAAGACACACCCAGGACACACCCTCAGGAGGTCGTGACAACGCGGGCCTAAGGTGGTTGGGTCACAGCTTAATTTTATACATTTATACATTTTAGGATTTTATACATTTTAACTCTTAGGCACATGGAAAAGTTTTTGGTTCTCCTCTTTATGAAGATCATAAAGAATTGACACTGTCTTGCATATTTTGTAAAGCTCTCAGGTGACAGAGAGTGTCATCACAGAGCCTAGCACACAGGTGAGGTTGTGTTTCTCAGAGGCAAAAAAAAAAAGGATTATTTTCTTCTATAGATATGCACATACAAACAAAATGACATTTCTTAGCATAATCATAATTTGGTGCAGTATCGGGAGAACCTGCTCCCGATGTTTGACATGGGTTCTTTTCTATTTCCCAAGTGTCTCGGCTGGGTTGAGAAATAAAGGGAAAGAGCATAAGAGAGAGAAATTTAAAGCTGGGTGTCCGGGGGAGACATCACATGTCGGCAGGATCCGTGATATTCCCCGAGCCATAAAACCAGCAAGTCTTTATTAGCGATTTTCAAAAGGGGAGGGAGGGCACGAATAGGGTGTCGGTCACAGAGATCACATACTTCACAAGGTAATACAATATCACAAAGCAAATGGAGGCAGGGTGAGACCACAGGACTACCGGATGAGGAGAAATTAAAATTGCTAATTTTCGGGCAATTTAACTTTCGGGCACGCATTGTCATTGATAACATCTCATCAGGAAATAGTGTTTGAGAGCAGGTAAACTGCCTGACCACAATTTATTAGGTGGGAATTTTCCCATCCTAGTAAGCCTGGGAGCACTACAGGAGACCCGGGCTTATTTCATCCCATTGGCTTCCACCATAAAAGACGGGAAGCCTTAAAAGGGGCCATCCATAGGCCTACTTTCAGGGCGCATTCTCTTTCTCAGGGATGTTCCTTGCTGAGAAAAAGAATTCAGTGATATTTCTCCTATTTGCTTATGAAAGAGGAGGAATATCGCTCTGTTCCATCCGGCTCACCTGCGGCCATTTCAAAGTTACCTCTCTTGTTCCCTGAACATCGCTGTTATCCTGTTCTTTTTTAAGATGCCCAGATTTCACATTGTTCAAACACACATGCTGTACAAACAATTTGTGCAGTTGACACAATCACAGGGTCCTGAGGCGACATTCATCCTCCTCAGTTTACAAAGAAGATGA
The DNA here is from genome assembly GCF_007565055.1 of Rhinopithecus roxellana. Classification (NCBI taxonomy): domain Eukaryota; kingdom Metazoa; phylum Chordata; class Mammalia; order Primates; family Cercopithecidae; genus Rhinopithecus; species Rhinopithecus roxellana. Next base: position 76,084,657 of record NC_044560.1, on the reverse strand, counting down.
GGGGATTAAGAGATTAAAGTAAAGACAGGCATAGGAAAACACAGGGGTATTCCCTGGGGAAGTGATAAGAGTCCATGAAATGTTCACAGTTTATGTTCAGAGATTACAGTAAAGACAAGTGTAAGAAATTATAAAAGTAGGCCGGGCGCGGTGGCTCAAGCCTGTAATCCCAGCACTTTGGGAGGCCGAGACGGGCGGATCACGAGGTCAGGAGATCGAGACCATCCTGGCTAACATGGTGAAACCCCGTCTCTACTAAAAATACAAAAAAACTAGCCGGGCGAGGTGGCGGGTGCCTGTAGTCCCAGCTACTTGGGAGGCTGAGGCAGGAGAATAGCGGGAACCTGGGAGGTGGAGCTTGCAGTGAGCTGAGATCCCGCCACTGCACTCCAGCCTGGGCGACAGAGCGAGACTCTGTCTCAAAAAAAAAAAAAAAAAAAAAAAAAAAGAAATTATAAAAGTATTAATTTGGGGAACTAATAAATGTCCATGAAATCTTGACAATTTATGTTCTTCTGCCGCGGCTTCAGTCAGTCCCTCCGTTCGGGGTCCCTGACTTCCCGCAACAGTGCAGAAACATTTTTAAGTATTGTCTATACTTTTTTAAAATGTAGAAAATTATTAAAATTTTGAGAGTAAAATCTTTGTATGCAACTTAAGTTCATCTTCTACCAGATTAAAATGTATTGTTATATCTTTTAGAGGTTTTATGTAATTTCCAAAGTACCACAAGGTACCACACACACACACAAAAATCTGTATAGATAAGCAAAACAAAGTAAGAAAAAATTAAAAGCATATTGTCATGCGTGTCCGTGTGAAGAGACCACCAAACAGGCTTTGTGTGAACAATAAAGCTTTTTAATCACGTGGGTGCAGGCGGGCTGAATCTGAAAGGAGAGTCAGCAAAAGGAGATAAGTGTGGGGCCATTTTATAGGATTTGGGTAGGTAAAGGAAAATTCCAGTCAAAGGGGGAGGAGTGGGAGTCATAAGGTGCTCAGTGGGGGAGCTTTTTGAGCCAGGATGAGCCAGGAAAAGGAATTTCAGAAGATATCATCGCTTAAGGCAAGGACCCGCCATTTTCATTTCTTTTGTGGTGGAATCTCATCAGTTAAGGCGAGGCAGGACATTTGCACTTTTGTGATTCTTCAGTTACTTCAGGCCGTCTGGGTGTATACCTGCAAGTCACAAGGGATGCGATGGCTTGGCTTGGGCTCAAAGGCCTGACACATGTCAGTATAAAAGTCAAAATGACACAAAGGAAGACACAAAGAGAGAAAGTTAGAGACAAAGGTACAACAATCAAATAAAACAATAAAATAACATTAAGTCTTTCTGTATCAGAAAATTATTTAAACATGTATATAAAAGGAGGTTTCCAATTAAGAGACATACTTTTAATAAAGGAATTAGGTAATTTTAAAAACTAAGATCCAGGCCGGGCACGGTGGCTCAAGCCTGTAATCCCAGCACTTTGGGAGGCCGAGATGGGCGGATCACGAGGTCAGGAGATCGAGACCATCCTGGCTAACACGGTGAAACCCCGTCTCTACTAAAAACTACAAAAAACGAGCCGGGCGACGTGGCAGCGCCTGTAGTCCCAGCTACCCGGGAGGCTGAGACAGGAGAATGGCGTGAACCCGGGAGGTGGAGCTTGCAGTGAGCTGAGATCAGGCCACAGCACTCCAGCCTGGGTGACAGAGCGAGACTCCGTCTCAAAAAAAAAAAAAAAAAGAAAAGAAATTTGGCCGGGCGCAGTGGCTCAAGCCTGTAATCCCAGCACTTTGGGAGGCCGAGAGGGGCGGATCACGAGGTCAGGAGATCGACACTATCCTGGCTAACATGGTGAAACCCCGTCTCTACTAAAAATACAAAAAACGAGCCGGGCGAGGTGGCGGCGCCTGTAGTCCCAGCTACTCGGGAGGCTGAGGCAGGAGAATGGTGTAAACCAGGAAGGCCATGAACAGAGCTAACTGGTGAGGTCCTCCATTTCATAAGTGGATACAGTCCACAGCTGCATTCAAAATATGTCATATGTGAACATCAGGCCAGGGTTGAAATGGCAAAACATTTCTTTTGTTTTGTTTTTTTTGTTTTGTTTTTGAGATGGAGTTTCGCTCTTGTTGCCCAGGCTGGAGTGCCATGGCGCAATCTTGGCTCATCACAACCTCCACCTCCCGGGTTCAAGCGATTCTCCCGCCTCAGCCTCCCAAGTAGCTGGGATCACAGGCATGCACCATCACACCCGGCTAATTTTGTATTTTTAGTAGAGATGGGGTTTCTCCATGTTGGTCAGGCTGGTCGTGAACTTCCAACCTTAGTTGACCCGCCCGCCTCGGCCTCCCAAAGTGCTGTGATTATAGGCATGAGCCACCGCACCCGACCGAAATGGCGAAACATTTCTAAACCCAGCTCATAGGCAGTTAAGTAATCTGTTATCTGGGCTAAGCCAACTGGAGACGTGTTGACTCCTATACCTGGACTTAAGGTCAAAGGTACAAATATGGGTCCATATGGGCATAAAGGTCTCAGGCCGGATCATGACTCTTATGTAGGCAGTATAAGGCCTTGAAGTAGTACAGAGAATGTCCTAATCGACCTCAGCATACAGGTGAGATTGTGACATCGTATCCACACCCAGCCAACACTAATGATTGCCATCATTCCACATGAACACAGCCCACTGTTGAGATTCTGAATTTCCACACCAAAAAACATTTCAAAAGTTGGAAAATTGACTTTCATCCTTGAATCCAGTCCACAGGTGAGTTGGTGACTCTCAGACCACGATTCAGGACACCTGAAACCTAAGAGACTTTGACTCCACTAAGGAGACCCAGTGTGCAGGACAGATAGAAGCTCTCATGCAGAAATAGAGTCCATGGTTGAGATTGTGACTCCTGGACATGTGCAGGATTGTTCATCTCATTCATGTACCTTCCTGCAGCTGTGATTGTGACATATGCCTTTGTCCAGCACTTGAGTGATTTGACTCTCCTGCCTGGGCTCAGGCCACAGATAGGATTGTGACACATCACTGAACCCAGGACCTAGGTGATGGGAATCTATTCTCCTGACTTGGCGCTGCCCATAGGGAGCACTATGACATATCACTGCACCCAATATCCAGGTTATGTGGCTCTCCTGCTTGTGCCTTACATGGGCCATTGTGACATATTGCTGAGTGTAACACCCAGGTGATGTAACTCTCTTGCCTAGGCCTTGCCTACAGAGAGTATTCTGGCATATCACTGTGCCCATCACATCAGTGATGTGACTCTCCTTTCCTGCCTAGTACCTGCTTACAGAGGGTATTGAAGCAGACTGCCGGGTCCAGCACCTAGATAATGTGATTCCTCTCTTTTTTCTAGGTTTTGCCCACAGGGGACATTGTGATGTATCATTGGGCCCAACACCAAGGTTATGTTACTCTCTTTCCTTGGTCCCGCTCTCAAAAACATTGGAAATACTGCTGATCCCAGCACGAAGAAGATATGAGTCTTCTGCCTGGACCCTATTAACAAGGGGCATTGTGACATATCTCTGGGTCCATAAACCATTTGACGTGACTCTTCTCTTTTTCCTGGGCTTTCTCCATAGAAGAGATTGTGGCATCACTCTGGCCCCAGCACCTAGATAATGTGACTTTTTTCTTTTGCCTGAACCATGCCCACAGAGGAGAGAGTGACTTATTACTAAGCCCAGCACACGTGATGTAATCCTTCTGCCTGGTCTTTGCTCACAGGAATAATTTTGACGTATTTCTGAGTTCATCACATGGTTGATGACTGATGTGTTCATTCTTTTTTTAGCCCTGTCCACAGTGGAGATTGCTACATATTGCTTGAGCCAGCTCCTATGTGATGTGGCTCTATTGTCATGCCTGGGTGCTCCCCACTGGGGTTATCATTACATATGGCTGGGCCCTGGACCTAGTTTATGTAATTTTTCTTTTCTTCCTGAGCCCTACTCACCTGAAGGCATTGTGACATATCTCTGAGCTCATCACCTAGGGGATGTGACTCTCCTGCCTGAGCCCGCTCCTCAGGGGGTATTGTTACATATTTTTAGACCAAGCAACTAGGTGATATGACTCTTCTCTATCACTTGCGCTCTGCCCAGTAAGAAACTGCTTTATCACTGGGCCCAGCACCTAGGTTGTGTGACTCTCCTCTTCTGCCTTGGCTATATATACATTGCTATTGTGACATGTGTCTGGGTGCAATGTCTAAGTTATGTGATTCTCCTGTATGGGCTCCACCCCCAGGGACATTATTACCTATCATGTCGTTAGTCACCTAGGTGATGTGACTCACATTTTCTGCCGGTCTCTGCCAGAAAGAATAATAGTGACTTATCACTGGACCCAGCACCTCAGTGATGTGACTCTCCTCTTTTACCTGGACCTTGCATATTTTTGGTATTGTGACATATTGCTGGGTTCAACACCTAGGAGATAAGAGACTTTTACCTTGACCCTGACTAGGAGGGGTTTATTGTGTTTTCTCTGCATCTATTATGTAGGGGTTGCATCTTTTTTCTCGAGACCATCTTGGCTAACACGGTGAAACCCCGTCTCTACTAAAAACTACAAAAAACGAGCCGGGAGAGGTGGCGGCGCCTGTGGTCCCAGCTACCCGGGAGGCTGAGGCAGGAGAATGGCGTGAACCCAGGAGGCGGAGCTTGCAGTGAGCTGAGATCCGGCCACAGCATTCCAGCCTGGGTGACAGAGCGAGACTCCGTCTCAAAAATAAATAAATAAATAAATAAATAAATAGGCTTTGACCATAGGAGGGCTTGAGACAAATCTGTAAGCCCAGTGGCTAGGTGATGTGACTTTCATCTTTTGCTTAAACCCTGTACACAAAAGGAAGAGTGGCTTATCACTGGACTTCACACACAGGTGATGTAACACTTCAGTCTAGGGTAATTGTGATATGTTCCTGTGCCGATCAACCAGAAAATGTGACTCTTCTAATTTCCTGAGACCTTCCTACAGTGGGGATTGTAACATACTGCTTGGCCCAGCACCTACGTGATGTGACTCTTCCTCATACCAGAGACTTGCACCTAGGGTAGTTGTGACATATAGCTGGGCCCAGCCCCTAGGGTGTGTCACTCTTTTGATTATCCTCAGCTCTACCCACAAGGAGCTCTGGGAAATATATCTTTGAGCCCCTCAGTTAGGTGATGTGACTCCCCTTCCTGGACTCTTTCCTCAGGAGGTATTGTGGCAAATTCCTGGTCCAAGTACCCAGTTAATGTAACTCTTTTCTACTGCTTGGACTGTACCCAAGGAGAGATTATAATGTATCACTGAACCTAGCACCTAGGTTATGTGACTTTCCTCTTTTGTCTGAGTCTTGCATAAATTGTGTATTGTGACAAATAACTGGGTCTAAAACCTAGGTAATAAGACTCTTCTGCATGGGCCCTCCCTACAGGGGGTATTATGACATAACTTTTTTTTGTTGTTTTTTTAATCACCTAGGTGATGTGCCTTTGTTTGTGTGTGTGGCGTCCTGTCCCTGCCAAGAGTGGGGATTGTAACATATCACTAAACTCCTTGTTTGCCTGGGCCCTGCTTATATTTGGTAGTGTGACATATGTCTGAGACAAACACCTAGGGCGTGAGAGCCTTCTGCCTGGGTCCTGCCCACAAGGAGCCTTTTGCCTTATCTCTGCATCCATCAACTAGGAGATGTGACTCTTCTTTTCTGTCTGGGCTCTGCAAAAACAAGTGATTGTGACATATCATTAAATGCATTAACTAAATGATGTGATTTTTCTTCCCTGCTTGAGCCCTGGATATGCCATGTATTGTGATATATGACTGGGTCCAACATCAAGGTAATGTGACTCCTAAATGGACTCTGCCCACAGGAGTATTATGACATATCTTTACATTTATCACCTTGGTTATGTGACTCTTTTTATTTCCCTGAGCCCTCTTGAATTAGGGATTGTGACATATCACTGAACCTAGCACCTAGGTGATGTGACTCTGTTTTATTTCCTGGGTTCTGTAATTTTTTTTTTTTTTTTTTTTTTTTTGAGACGGAGTCTCGCTCTGTCGCCCGGGCGGGAGTGCAGTGGCCAGATCTCAGCTCACTGCAAGCTCTGCCTCCCGGGTTTATGCCATTCTCCTGCCTCAGCCTCCTGCGTAGCTGGGACTACAGGCGCCCACCACCTTGCCCGGCTAGATTTTTGTATTTTTTGGTAGAGACGGGGTTTCACAGTGTTAGCCAGGATGGTCTCGATCTCCTGACCTCGTGATCCACCTGTCTTGGCCTCCCAAAGTGCTGGGATTACAGGCTTGAGCCACCGCGCCCGGCCTGGGTTCTGCATTTTTTAAGTATTGTGACATGTACCTAAGCCATAACACCTAAAGAATTGGGAGGTACCTGCTTGTACTCTGCCTATGGGGGGCATTGTGACATACCTCTGGGTCCATCAACTGCTTCATTTGACCCTCCTCTCCTACCCATGCTTTGTCAATAGGAGAGACTGTGACATAACTCTGGAACCAGAATCTTGTTGATGTGACTCTTCTCTCCTGCTGAAGCCATGCCCACACAAGGGGAAGTGACTTATTACTGGGCCTAGCACACAGGTGATATAATTCTTCTGCCTGGTTTTTGTACCCAGGAGCCATTGTAATCTATCTCTGGGCCCATCATTTAAATGATGTGACTATCCTTTTCTCCCTGAGCCCTATTCACAGAGAAAATAGTGACACATCTGTGGGGTTCTCACCTAAATGGTGTGATTCTCTTGCCTGGGCTCATCTCTCAAGGGAATTGTGACATATTACTGGACCAAGTACCTAGGTGATGTGGCTCTGACAAAGGAGAAATCGTGATGTACCACTGTTTCCAGCACCTCAGAGATTTGACTCTCCTATTTTCATGAGCTCTGCATTTACTGTGTATTGTGACATATGGCTTGCTCCAACACCTAGGTGATTTGACTCTCTACTTCTTCCTGAGCCATGCCAAAGAAGAGGATTGTGACATATCACTGGATCCAGCACCTAGATGACATAAATCTTTTGTTTTGCTGAGCCATGCATATCTTTGGTGTTGTGACATGTCACTGGACCCAACACCTATAGGATTGGATCAGAGGCTACTGAATAAGCCCTGCCCATAGGCGGCCTTGTGACATATGTCTGCATCTATCACCAAAGTGATGTGACTCTTTTTCTGCCTGCAGCCTGCACATAGAGAAGATTGTGACATATCGCTGCACCCAGTAACCAGGTGATGTGTCTTTTCTGGCAGGTCTCTTCCCACAGGGAGCATTGTGAAATATCACTGGGCTCAGCCACCAGGTTATGTGACTATTCTGCCTGTGCTCTGCTTCCAGGAAATATTGTGACATCCCTCATACAGCACCCAGGTGATGTGACTCTTCTGCTCATTTTCTATTTATAGATGGGATTGTGACAAATATCCTGGCCCAACTCATAGGTGCTATGATGATTCCCATACCTGGAATCAGCCAATAGGGGAGATAGTGTCTTTTGTATTGTAGCCTAGGGAAACAAGTAAGATCCTGGGCCCCCTCTTTGTATGAATGTCATAAAGAATTACCAATCTGACTGGGCACAGTGGCTCATGCCTGTATTCCCAGCACTTTGGGAGGCCAAGGTGGGTGGATCATGAGGTCAGGAGTTGGAGACCAGTCTGGCCAACATAGTGAAACTCAATCTCTACCCAAAATACAAAAATTGGCTGGGTGTGCTGGCATGTGCCTATAGTCCCAGCTACTCAAGAGGCTGAGGTGGGAGAATCACTTGAACCCAGGAGGCAGAGGTTGCAGTGAACCGATGCCATGCCATTGCCCTCTAGCCTGGGTGACATAGTGAGATGAGGCTCCTTCTCAAAAAAAAAAAAAAAAAATTCTGTTCCAAGGCGTTTGTGAGCCAGCGGAGTATACGCCATGAGCAAAGCTCACCCTCCTGAGTTGAAAAAATTTATGGACAAGAAGTTATCATTGAAATTAAATGGTGGCAGACATGTCCAAGGAATATTGCGGGGATTTGATCCCTTTATGAACCTTGTGATAGATGAATGTGTGGAGATGGCGACTAGTGGGCAACAGAACAATATTGGAATGGTGGTAATTCGAGGAAATAGTATCATCATGTTAGAAGCCTTGGAACGAGTATAAATAATGGCTGTTCAGCAGAGAAACCCATGTCCTCTCTCCATAGGGCCTGTTTTACTATGATGTAAAAATTAGGTCATATACATTTTCATATTAGACTTTTTGTTAAATAAACTTTTGTAATAGTCAAAAAAAAAAAAAAAAAAAACAGTCTTACCAATCTTTGTTTCGTAAACCTTTTGGGTGGCACAAAGAGTGTCTTTACAGGGTTTAGCACACAGGTGAGATTGTTTCTAAGATGCAGAAACTGCCAACTGTTAGGACTGTCACCCTCACACATGGCAAAAACCAACTAGTGAGCTCCTGAATCTCACAGGTGGACACAGTTCAAAGTTGGAATTGTTACTGTCATATATTAACATTTGGCCAAAATTAAGGTGGTGACTCATTAATAAATGCAGTGCATAGGCAGGTGAAGTCTCTCCAATCTAGACCCTGCCGACTAGAGAGTGAGGACTCTCTAATCTGACCCTGCCAACTATGCTCACACCTGAACTTAGGGTCACAGATAGAATCATGGGTGTACATACAAGCAGAAAGGCCTCAGAGCAGACTGTGACTTTTATGCGCACTCTATAAAGCCCTTAGGCGGTGCAGAAAGAGTTCCAACAGAGCCTAGCACACAGGTGAGATTGTGAGACTCATATGCACACCCAGTCGACAGTAAAGACTGTCATTCTGTCTCATGAAAACAGCCAATGATTGAGCTTCTGAATCTCAGACTTGGAGGTAGTCAAAAGTTAGAAAATTGACTGACATACCTGGATCCCATTCACAGGTGGGTTGGTGACTCACAGATTCAACACAACTCTGAGGCTGTGACTTCACTAAGGAGATTCAGTCCACAAGAGGAATTAAGGGTCTAATGGACAGATTATTCGACCATCTAGATTGTGACTCCTTAGGCCCAGTGTACATGAGCTATTGAATCTTACACCTAGAACCTAGACATGTATGGGATTGTTAATCTCATACCTGGACATTCCTGCAGGTGTGATTGTGACATAGATTCTGCCCGTCACCTCAGTGATTTAACTCTACTCCCTGGGCCCAGCCCACAGCTGAAATTATAAAATTTCACTGAAACCAGCAATTAGGTGATGCAGCTGCATGCTCCTGCCTTAGCATTGCCAAAAGGGAGCATTGTGACATATTGCTTGGCCTTGCATCCAGGTGATGTGAGTCTCTTCTGACTTCACATTGCCCACAGGGGGCATTGTCACATATCACTTGGCACCACATTCAGGTTATGTGACTCCCCTGCCTGTGCCCTGCCCATATTGACCATTTTGCCATGTTGCTGAGTCCAATACCCAGGTGATGCAACTCTCTTGCCTGGCCCTGCCTACAAGGTTTTTATGACATATCTATGCACCAATCAACTTTGTGTTTTGATAATCATCTTCTACCAATTTCTGCTCAAAAGAAGAATTTTGCCGGGTGGGCGCGGTGGCTCAAGCCTGTAATCTCAGCACTTTGGGAGGCCGAGACAGGAGGATCACGAGGTCAGGAGATCGAGACCGTCCTGGCGAACACGGTGAAACCCCGTCTCTACTAAAAAATACAAAAAAACTAGCCGGGCGAGGTGGCGGACGCCTGTAATCCCAGCCACTTGGGAGGCTGAGGCAGGAGAATGGTGTGAACCCGGGAGGCGGAGCTTGCAGTGAGCTGAGATCTGGCCACTGCACTCCAGCCTGGGCGACAGAGCGAGACTCCGTCTCAAAAAAAAAAAAAAAAAAGAAGAATTTTGACAAATAATTGGGACCATCACGTAGCTGACGTTACTCTACTCTTCTTTCAAGGTTTGGTTTGAAACCAAGGGGATATTTTGGGCATGTCCCTGGGCTAACAGACAGGTGATATTCTTCTGTCTTGGCTCTTCCAAAATAAAGCATTTTTATGTAGTGCTGTGCCCAGGACCACAGTGACAGAGTCTCCTGCCCAGACCCTGCCCACAGACAGATTGTAACATATCTCTAGACCCATCAACTGTTTGATGTGAGTCTCTTCTTTTACCTGGTCTTTTCCCACAAAACATATTGTGATGTATCTCTGGGTCCAGCACCTAGGTGATGTGACTTCTTCTGCCTGGATCATACCCATAGAAGGGAGAGTAACTTACTACCGGGCCTACCACAGAGATGCTGAGATACTTCTGCCTGTTACTTGCCCATAGGATGCATATGCCATATTTCTGGGACCATCACCTAGATGATGGGACTCTCCTCTTCTTTCTGGGACCGGTACACAGTGGGAATTGTGATGCATTGTTTAGTTCATCAGCTACATGATGTGACTGTCTTCTCATGAGAGTCCTGCCCACTAGGGTAATTGTAACATATAATCTAGCCTAGTTTCTAGGATAGCTGACTCTTCTCTTATTCCTGAAACTTACACAGAATTGGCAACATCTCTGGGCTTCTCACGTAGGTGAGATTGCACTCCTCCCTGATCTCTCCCTTCAGGAAATATTTTGACATATAGCTAGACCCAACACCTGGGTAACAAGATTGTTATATCTTTTGGGTTCTGTCCAGGAAGAAATTGGGATGTATTGCTAGGCTCAGTACCTAAGTTATGTGACTCTTCTCTCCTGTCTGGGCCCTGCATACATTGTGTATTTCGACATATTGTGGGCTCCAACACCTAGGAAATTGGTGATTGCTACCTGTGGTCTGCTCACAGGAGGCCTTGTGATGTATCTCTGTATTCATGACCTAAGATATATGACCCTCGTTTTTACCCTCCACTTTGCCCACAGGGAAAATTGTGACATATCACTGGGCCCAGCAAGAAGGTCATGAGTTTCTTTTGCCTGCACCTTGCCCACAGAAAACAGTGGAACATATCCCTTGGCCTAGTACTAAGGTGATGTTTCTTTTATCCCTGGTTCCTGGCCTCAAAAATGATTGTGACATAACCCTTTCCCAGCACTCAGGTGATGTGACCATCCTCCTCACTGTCTACTGACAAATAGGATTGCATCATACATCTTGGCCTGGCTTACAGGTGCAATAGTGACTCTCATACCAGTCACCAGGAGAGATACTGTCTCTTATAACTAAGCTTAGAGAAATGGGTAAGATCTTGGGTCTCCTTTTTGTAGGAAGGTCATAGAGAATTTCCACTCCCTCACATACTGTATAAAGCCCTCAGGTGATACAGAGAGTGTCATCACAGGGCCCAGCACACAGGTGAGACTGTTTTTCTTGTATATACACCTCCCCAATTATTAGGATTATTGCATTCACACAAAGACACGGTGTACTGATGAGGTCTTGAACTTCATACATGGATGCTGCAGGGGCCATTGAAAATAATATGCTAAGAATAGATAAGGCTCAAGGACAGTATCTCTAGCTAGTTGCACTTTCAATGAACTCCAGTAGTCAAGGACAGTATCTCTAGTTGAACTTTTAATGAACTCTAGTAGGCGCCAAGAAGGCAGACAAAATAAGAAAGAACTTAGAGACAAGGAACTAAGCAGAAGGTTATATCTGGGTGCAGAAAGTTTGTTTTGCATTGTGTTATTTTTGCTGACGTGGAATTTATGGAGTATAAATAAAGTGAGGCGGAGGCTCTAGGCGCAGCCGCCATGTTCTCTGTTTGTCTTTGTCTCTTGTGTCTGTTCATTCTCCACCACCCCCGGCACGGTCCCCAATAAGTGGCGCAGCGAGCAGGGTGCGCAGGGTGAGTAGTGGGGAACAAGAAGGGGAACCCCCTAGGAGTGGGTAAAACCTGGGAATTGTTAAGGGGAACCTTCTTAAGCTTTCATTATGGGGAATTCCAGTTCCTTGGCCTCAGAATATTTAAGATTATTACAAGGGCTTTTACTTTCGATTGGGGTTGATGCAAAAGAGAGAACTTTGCGGAAATTGTTTGCTCATGTAGAACAACTCTTGGTTTCAATATCAAACTGAAGTACAATTAAATAAGCGAGAGTGGCAACAGGTTGTTAAGACCCTTCGTCAAGCGCATCAGTGCGATGATGTAATGTCAGCACCTTTGTGGGCCCTTTGTGCCTCTATTACTCAGGCTTTGGAGCTCTTAGAGACAGACTCGGAAAAGGGGGAAGGTGGGGATGAGGAGTCTCTGAAATCTCCGATAGCCATTTCCCCTCCTTTAGATAATTCTGTAACTGAAGGAGAAGGTCCTTTGTGTGATAATGTGTCTCATGAAAAGGAATCAGAAATTCAAAAGGAGCTTCAGCCAGTTGTTCAATTGTTACAACAAATTTTACAATTGCAGTTATCTCCCCCTCAACCTTCTCCTCCACCCACTCCTGTTTTTACTTTTCCCATGGTTCATCCACCCCCATCAGTACGTAAGGCGGAGGAGGAGGATAGTTTTCCACCACCACCACTGCCGGTGGAAATGCTGCCTCGTTCAGGCACGGTTTTTGCTGTTCCCGCTTCTACTGCTAAAGCTGTAATTAAGGTATTGGATTCTCAAGAGGATGAGGATCCTCTACAATTGTTCCCCATTATTAGGCAAACTTTTGGTCCTAATGACCAATTTTCTCAAGGGGGTATAAATGTGCAGTATAATGTTCTTCAATTTAAATTTCTTAAGGAAATGAAGGCAGCTGTTGCTAATTATGGCCCTCAATCTCCTTTTGTCATGGGGCTTCTAGATTCTTTCTCCTCTGAGAATTTGTTTTTGCCTCTTGATTGGGAGACTTTGGGGAAGGCTGTTTTGGACCACTCTCAGTGGCTTCAGCTACCCAGTTGGTGGCTGGAAGATGCCAAAGAGCAGGCCCACCACAATGCCGCTAGAAATCCTCCAGGACCTACAGAGGAGCAATTAACAGGCACTGGTCAGTTTGCTACCATAGCGGCTCAATCTGGCCTTGAGGACGTGGCATTATCACAAGTTAAAGCACTTTTTTTAAAGGCTTGGTGTAAAGTAGAACCATCAGGAAAAACTGCCTTGTCTTTTGTTAAGATTTTGCAGGGCGCAAATGAACCTTATCCTGATTTTGTGGCTCGGCTCCAAGATGCTGTAATAAAGACTGTGGGTAGTGGGCCTGCAGGCCAAATCCTGGTAACTACACTAGCTTTTGAGAATGCTAATCAGGAATGTCAGAGGTTGTTGCGTCCTCTAAAGGCTGCTGGAAACTTACAAATAGAAGATTTTATTAGAGCCTGTGCAGGAGTGGGAGGGGCTGCCTACAACGCTCAGTTGTTTGCTGGAGCTTTATCTAAGGCATTCATGGGAAAAAAGGGAGTTTGTGGCCGGGCGCGGTGGCTCAAGCCTGTAATCCCAGCACTTTGGGAGGCCGAGACGGGCGGATCACGAGGTCAGGAGATCGAGACCATCCTGGCTAACATGCTGAAACCCCGTCTCTACTAAAAAAAATACAAAAAGCTAGCCGGGCGAGGGGGCGGGCATCTGTAGTTCCAGCTACTCGGGAGGCTGAGGCAGGAGAATGGCGTAAACCCGGAAGGCGGAGCGTGCAGTGAGCTGAGATCCGGCCACTGCACTCCAGCCCGGGTGACAGAGCGAGACTCCATCTTAAAAAAAAAAAAAAAAGGCCGGGCGCGGTGGCTCAAGCCTGTAATCCCAGCACTTTGGGAGGCCAAGACGGGCGGATCACGAGGTCAGGAGTTCGAGACCATCCTGGTGAACACGGTGAAACCCCGTCTCTACAAAAAATACAAAAACTAGCCGGGCGAGGTGGCGGCGCCTGTAGTCCCAGCTACTCGGGAGGCTGAGGCAGGAGAATGTCGTGAACCCGGGAGGCGGAGCCTGCAGTGAGCTGAGATCCGGCCACTGCACTCCAACCTGGGCGACAGAGCAAGACTCCGTCTCAAAAAAAAAAGAAAAAAAAAAAAAAAAAAAAAAAAAAAGGAGTGCCGTAAGTTATCTAATAGGAGTGACTCCACCAAAGTAGAATTTAAAAGGCTTCCTACTGAGCCTTGTTGTCGTTGCAGCAAAGGGCGACACTGGGCTAATGAATGTCACTCTCAAGTGGACAAAAACGGTAATTCTCTCACCTCCGGATCAGGAAACTTGCAGAGGGGCCCTTCAGCTTGGGGCCTCAACAACAATAAAAGCCCTCCTCATTTGCAATTTCCAGTCAGCTCAGGGGTCCAGCATCAGCAGGCCAGTCAGCCAATGTTAACCCCCAATTTTCATTAGCTCAGCTTTTCTCTGCTACTTCCGGTAGCGCCACTGCTGATGTGGCGGTTTTACAGGCTGTTGAACTCACCCCAGAAATGGGAGTTGTTAAATTGGCTACAGGTGTTTTTGGGCCATTACCTCCACATACTGTTGGATTGCTTATAGGACGCAGTAGTAGCATTTTACAGGGTTTACAAGTTCATTTGGGTGTTATAGATTCTGATTATAAAGGGGAAATTCAAATTATGGCTCAGGCTCATAAACCTATATCCCTGAAAGAGGGGCAGCGAATTGCACAACTCCTTGTACTACCCTATTTTCAGTTTCCTTCATGGAGGCAAGAAAGAACCGGAGGTTTTGGAAGCACAGGTAAACATATTTTTTGGGAAACTTTAGTAACTCAACAAAAACCCTTGTTTCCCCTCGAAGTAGAGGGACAAATTTTTCAGGGCTTGGTCGACACTGGAGCTGACGTTTCCATTATTGCCTCTGATCAATGGCCTTTGCAGTGGCCCAAACAGCCTGTTGCTGTTTCTCTTACAGGATTAGGTTCCGCCTCTGAGGTGTATCAAAGTTCTCAATCCTTAAATTGCCGAGGGCCGGATGGTCAAGTGGCCCAAGTTCAGTTTTATATTGTTCCTATTGCCCTAAATTTATGGGGACGAGATTTATTCCAACAATTTGGAGCTTTTGTTTCTATTCCTCATGTCTCTAATGTTTTGTTTTTCTAAGACCACCAGAGCGGGTACAAAAGAACCAGCGACTAGGCAAGGGTAGGAGCAAAACTGCAAGTTTATTTTGGTCACCTAGCTTCAAGGGAAGAAGGTGGGTAGGGAGAGGTCTGTTGGTCCCCGACAAAAGGGGCCCCCAGAGTCACCCGTACAGCTCTCGGACGGAGTTCCAACAGTCCCGACCACAGTGGGGAACCGACCGCAGTGGGGAACCGACCGCAGTGGGGAAGCTGGGAAGTCCGCGTGTGGCGATCCTCCGGAGCGGCTTTTCTAGGAGTGGGAGGGCGATAGGCGGGGCACGGGCGTGTCCGGGGGCGTTCCGCAGGTGCGACCAGGTAAATCTTGGTCTCTTCAGATTGACATCACCTGGCGCATGCCTAGTTGGTCTGCACCTTCCCGGGTCGCCGGCTGGATTTTCGCGCGTGCGGGAAAAGTTGGGGGATGAAGAACCCGGAAGTGCGCCATCTTGCCTCCGTTCATCCAAACATCTAATTCTGCCAAGAATATGATGTTCTGCATGGGCTACAATCCCCTTGAAAAATCTTTAAACATGTAGCCACTGTTCAGCAGCCTCAAGCCCTTCCCTTGACATGGAAAACTAATATTCCTGTATGGGTTGAACAGTGGCCTTTAACACGTGAGAAGCTGGAGGCCTTGGAAAACTTGGTTCAGGAACAATTATCCCTAGGTCATATAGAACCTAGTACTTGTCCATGGAATTCCCCTGTCTTTATGATTAAGAAAAAAAACAGTAAATGGAGACTATTGACAGATCTTCGTGCTATTAATGCATGTATTCAACCCATGGGATCCTTACAACCTGGCCTTCCTAACCCTTCTATGATTCCTCAAGATTGGTTACTTATGGTTATTGATTTAAAAGATTGTTTTTTTTCTATTCCTTTTTTTTTTTTTTCTGAGGCGGAGTCTCGCTCTGTCACCCAGCCTGGAGTGCAGTGGCCAGATCTCAGCTCACTGCAAGCTCCGCCTCCCGGGTTCACGCCATTCTCCTGCCTCAGCCTCCCGAGTAGCTGGAACTACAGGCGCTCGCCACCTCGCCTGGCTAGTTTTTTATATTTTTTTTTAGTAGAGACGGGGTTTCACCGGGTTAGCCAGGATGGTCTTGATCTCCTGACCTCGTGATCCACCCGTCTCGGCCTCCCAAAGTGCTGGGATTACAGGCTTGAGCCACCGTGCCCAGCCTTCTATTCCTTTGGATCAAAAAGATTGTGAGCGTTTTGCCTTCTCTGTCCCTGTTTTTAATAATTCTCAGCCACTTTCTCAATATCAGTGGACGGTTTTACCTCAAGGTATGTTAAACAGCCCTACCTTGTGTCAAGAATTTGTCCATTGAGCTCTGAATCCTGTTCGAAAATGTCATCCTTCTGTTCTTTTATATCATTATATGGATGACATTCTTCTTGCCACACCCACCAAGAAAGAGCAGCAAGATACTTTTACATCCTTACAAACACAGCTCTCTTTATACTCACTTAACATTGCCCCAGAAAAAATTCAAATAGATTTTCCTATTCAATATTTAGGTTATACCTTGGGAGCACAAAAATATTTGACCCCAAAAGATTCAAATTCGACGCGATCATTTAAAAACATTAAATGACTTTCAAAAGCTTTTAGGAGATATTAATTGGATGCGTCCTGTTTTAGGAATACCAACGTATCAGTTACAACATCTTTTTTCTATTCTAGAAGGAGACAGTCACTTGGACAGCTCACGTCATTTAACTCCTTTGGCTTTACAGGAACTCCAGCTTGTAGAACAACTTCAAAAGGCCCATCTACACTATATCCTTCCCGACGTTCCCCTTTCCTTTTGTTTATTTCATACTTTACATTCTCCTACAGGTATGATTCATCAAACAAATCGGCCGTTAGAATGCATTTTTTTATCAAACAAAACATCTAAACGCTTGACTACTTATATCGATCGTTTAGCTGAATTGATCACCAAAGGACGGCATCGCTGTCGACAACTCTGGGGAGGAGATCCTTCCTTCACTATCTCTCAATTCACTCATAGTCAGATTACTTATCTTCTTGCCACTTCTGATTCTTGGCAAGTTGCTTGTGCCTCATTTGTCGGACAATTTTCTACCCAATATCCTAAGTCTCTGATCTTTTCATTTTTTAGACAGCATTCTGTGTTGCCTTTCTCACCAATATCTTTATTTCCTGTTCAAGGCCCTACCTTTTTTACTGATGCTAGTAGCAATGGTAAAGCTGGATATTGGAGTGTTCATCAATCTAGAGTTACAGTTTATCCTTATCCCTCGGTGCAACAGGGAGAACTGTTTGCTATTCTCACGGTCTTACTTGATTTCCCTTCCACCAGTTGTAACATTGTTAGTGATTCTCAATACGCCGTGTATGTTACTTCTTATATTTCTCAAGCCACTCTACCTCTTTGTGCTACTTCTTCTCTTCAAAAACTCTTTTCTTTGTTGTCTTCTACTTTGAGCCAATGTCGAGCTCCTTTATTCTTCACTCATCTTCGTTCTCATTCTCAACTTCCTGGACCGTTAGTTCATGGTAATGCTCAGATTGATTCGCTTTTAATCGGCCACCTACAGGCTGCAGAACAAGAACATGCTCTACATCACACTAAGAGTTCTGGCCTTCAACGACGATTTCATTTAACTCGTAAACAAGCTCGTTCTCTTATTTGAGAACGAGCTTGTCCTTCTTGTGCTCCTTTGAGCATTCCATCTTTCCATCCTGGGGTTAATCCGTGAGGTACTCAAGTTAATCAGATTTGGCAAATGGACATCACACACGTCCCTTCTTTTGGACGATTAAAGTATGTTCATCATACCATTGATACTTTCTCTCATTTTCAATGGGCAACTCCTTTGCCATCTGAAAAAGCAGATTCTGTTATTACTCATCTCTTAGCTTGTTTCACCATCATGGGCATTCCTCTAATACTTAAAACTGATAATGCCCCTGCCTATGTTTCTCGTAAGTTACAAGTTTTCTTTTTTTTTTTTTTTTTTTGAGACGGAGTCTCACTCTGTCGCTCAGGCTGGAGTGCAGTGGCCGGATCTCAGCTCACTGCAAGCTCCGCCTCCCGGGTTTATGCCATTCTCTCGCCTCAGCCTCCCGAGAGTAGCTGGGACCTACAGGCGCCTGCCACCATGCCCGGCTAGTTTTTTGTATTTTTTTAGTAGAGACGGGGTTTCACCGTGTTAGCCAGGATGGTCTCGATCTCCTGACCTCATGATCTGCCCATCTCGGCCTCCCAAAGTGCTGGGATTACAGGCTTGAGCCACCACGCCCGGCAGTTACAAGTTTTCTTACAGCAATACAATATTCAACATCTCACCGGTATCCTGGGCAACAGTCAAGGTCAAGCCATCATTGAGCGCGCAAATTTAACCTTAAAAACTCAACTGCTAGGCCGGGCGCGGTGGCTCAAGCCTGTAATCCCAGCACTTTGGGAGGCTGAGACAGGCGGATCACAAGGTCAGGAGATCGAGACAATCCTGGCTAATACGGTGAAACCCTGTCTCTACTAAAGAATACAAAAAACTAGCCAGGCGACGAGGAGGGCACCTGTAGTCCCAGCTACTTGGGAGGCTGAGGCAGGAGAATGGCGTGAACCTGGGAGACGGAGCTTGCAGTGAGCTGAGATCTGGCCACCGCACTCCAGCCTGGGCGACAGAGCCAGACTCCGTCTCAAAAAAAAAAAAAAAACAAAAAAAAAACAAAACTCAACTGCTAAAACAAAAAGGGGGAAATGAGTCCCCCAGAAATCAGATTTTAAAGGTTTTGTTTACCTTAAATTTTTTGAATCAATGGAGACAATTGTAGGACTCCGCTGCCGTAACTCATCTTTCCTCACCTCCCTCGGCGATAGTCCCCGCCGACAATTTAAAGGTTTGGTATCCTAATGAAGAAGGTAAGTATGCTCAGGGGCAAGTTCTAAAACAGGGACGGGGCTATGCTCTTGTCCTTACAGGGAGCGGACCTGAGTGGTTTCCTACAAGGCGATTGAAACCCTGTTGAAAAGAAAACTGGACTCAGCATTCATCTCTTCCTTTGTTGGATGTGCCTCAGTGGGGGACTTATTTCCCTTAGTGAGGCTTTGTATGAATATTGGACTTATATTCCCTTTCCACCCTTGTATCAGGGAGTTGCCTGGGGGGAGGCGGAATTTAAGGTTTTCACCAATGACACTACTTGGATGCAGTCCCCCTATATGGACAAGGACAACATAGAATGGGAAATGGGAATAATAAACAGCACATACCAATTTGGAGTGGAAGGACTTCCGATTTGCATGGGAAATAGTCCTCATTGTCTCCGGAAATCGCATGAAGCTTGGGCTGTTCGCTATAATCATAGCCATGTGGCTGCCAATACTGTTATTATGGTAACTAGAAGTTTTCATTATAATCATACTGTATATATTAATGAGACTATTCCTAGTTCCTTACCTTTTTGTCCTATTCCAGAGGTTTCCCCTAATATTGAGGTATTGGAGTGGCAACATTGTTGGGGAACTAAGCCCTGGATTTTATTAGAATATAATTGGCTGCAAGTAATTGATTGGAGTGTGCACGGTGATTTTCAAACAAAATTTAGTCACATACCTTTGAAATGGCACCGGGTAAATAAAAGTATTGCTGCTGACGGTAATGAAACTTTGGTATGGCGTGAAGGAGGCTTGTCGCCACCTATGCCTCATCTTAGATACTCTTTACAAGCACAAAGTCATCTTTGGAAGTTATTAGCTGCAGGTGATGCCATTAGTACTTTTGTGGGGAATATGTCCCTTAATCTTTCTAACCCGAATAACCCCTTTCATATTCAATTACATCGGAATATCTCCTGATATATTATTGCTTGTGTCCGAAAGCCTTACCTATTGTTAGCAGGGAATTTAACATGGAATAATGATACGGGAATTGTTAATTGTAAAGATACGTGTACATTTTTGTCTTGCCTCAATCATTCCTGGTGGCACAACTTTACTGGGGATATTTATATCCTCAGGGCTCATAAGGAAAGTTGGCTACCTGTCAACCTTACGCGACCGTGGGGGGCATCACCTCTTGAAACTTATATTTGGACTTCCCTCCAGTGGACCCGTCGTGCTCTTGGACTTATAGTCGCCTCGGTAATGGGCCTTGTCGCCATCGCCTCCACTGCAGCCATGGCAGGACTTGCTCTACATCAAAGCATACAAAATACTGAATTTGTGCAGCAATGGCATGAGCAATCTCATTGGTTGTGGCTTCAACAACGGAACATTGACTCTCAACTCGCTGAAAGATTGGACAACGTGGAGCAAGCCTTAACGTGGCCTGGAGATCAGCTCACTGTCCTCAGTACTCGAATAACATTGCAATGTGATTGGAACTCCACTCAATTTTGCATAACACCTATGCCTTTTAATGTTTCTCAGAATTGGACCGAAATCCGAAGATTATTAATAGGCCATAAAAATATTAGTTTGGACATCCAAGAACTCACTCAAAACATTTCTGAAACATTTCGACAACAATTCCACGTATTGTCCGGGGCCGCTACCTTGCAGGAGCTGGGTCAAAGTTTTGCTGCCCTTAACCCATGGACCCAGACGAAAACATGGATTTCTACCATCTCTGTAAGTATCTTGCTTTGGGCACTCGGATTGGGTTTACTTTTCATGGTGATCCGATGCTCCCTCCGTCACATCCAAAAACAAAGGAAAACACAGGAACAAGTATGGGCTACCTTTCTAGGATTGAGGCAAAACAAAAAGGGGGAAATGCAGGGGCCATTGAAAATAATATGCTAAGAATAGATAAGGCTCAAGGACAGTATCTCTAGCTAGTTGCACTTTCAATGAACTCCAGTAGTCAAGGACAGTATCTCTAGTTGAACTTTTAATGAACTCTAGTAGGCGCCAAGAAGGCAGACAAAATAAGAAAGAACTTAGAGACAAAGAACTAAGCAGAAGGTTATATCTGGGTGCAGAAAGTTTGTTTTGCATTGTGTTATTTTTGCTGATGTGGAATTTATGGAGTATAAATAAAGTGAGGCAGAGGCTCTAGGCGCGGCCGCTGTGTTCTCTGTTTGTCTTTGTCTCTTGTGTCTGTTCATTCTCCACCACCCCCGGCATGGTCCCCAATAGATGCAGTTTACAGTTGGAATTGTGACAGTCATATGTACATATCCGACCACAATTGAAATGGTGACTCATTTCTAAAACTGTCTCATAGACAGTTGAGGAATCTCCTCTCTGGACAAAGTCAATTAAAGAGATGTTGACTCTCATACGTGGGCTTTAGGGCCGCAGGTACAATCAAGGGTTCATACCAGCATGGAGGTCTCAGAGCAAATTCTGACTCTCATGCATAGCATATAAAGCCCTTGAATGGCAGAGAGACTGTCCTCACAGGGCCCAGCACACAGGTAATATTGTGACACTCTTATGCACAGGTGGGCAATAGTAAAGATTATCATCCTTCCACATGATAATCAACAGTCCACTGTTGAGGCTCTGAATCTCCCACTCAGAGGCAATGGGAAGTTGAAGAATTAACTCTTATGTGTGTATCTGATCCATAGAGGGGTTGGTTACTCTCAGACCAAGATTCCCCACAGCTGTGAGGCTGTGGCTTCAATAAGGGGACACAGTTTTCAGGAGGGATTGGGTCTTTTGTGCACAAATCCAGTCCATTGTTGAAATTGTGACTCAGGTACTTAAACCAAACGTACAAAAGGTGTTGACTCTCATACCTGAAACTGGGACATGTGTGGGATTGTTAATTTCATTTTGGGACCTTCCTGTAGGTGTGATTCTGACGTATGCTTCTGCCCAGAATCTGAGCAATTTGACTTCCCAGCCTTGGTCCAGCCTCCAGTAGGGATTATGGCATATCACTTGGCCAAGCACTTAGCTGATGTGACCTATCCTCCTGCCTTGGCTCTGCCTATAGAGGGCATTGTGATGCACTGTCAGGCCCTACACCCAGATTATGTGATTTCTGACTGTGCCCTGACCACATTGGCTATTTTGACATATTGCACTGTCCAACACTCAAGTGATGTTACACTTCTTCCTGTGCCCTTCCTACAGGGGACATTATGAAATATCTCTGTACCCATCACCCATGTATTTTGACTCTCTTCTGCATGGATTGTGCTCACAGGGGGATTGGGACATATTTGGGCTCAGCACTCAGCTGATGTGATGCTTCTCTCTTTTTTTTTTTTTTTTGAGATGGAGTCTTGCTCCATCACCCAGGCTAGAATGCAGTAGCACCATCTCAGCTCACTGCAATCTCCGCTCCTAGGTTCAAGTAATTCTTCTGTCTCAGCCTCCTGAGTGGCTGGGACTACAGGTTCCTGCCACCACACTTGGTATATTTTGTATTTTTAGTAGAGACAGGGCTTCACCTTGTTGGTCAGGCTGATTTCAAACTCATGATCTCAAGCAATCCACTTTCCTCAGCCTCCCAAAGTGCTGTGATTGCAGGCGTGAGCCACCGTGCCCAGCCAATGCTTCTCTTTTTCCTATGTTCTGCTCACACAAAAGATAGTGGCCCAGGGCAAAGGTGATGTGAGTCTCCTGCCTGCACCCTGCTGACAGGGAGCATTGTGAAATATCTCTGGGCCCATCAACTATTTGATGTGAGTCTCCTCTGTTACCTGGGCTTTGCCTATGGAAGACATTGTGACATATCACTGGGTCCAGCACCCAGGTGGTTTGATTTGCCTCTTCTGACAGGGCCATGCCAACAGATAAATAGTAACTTATCACAGGGTCCAGCACACAGGTGCTGTGGCTCTTCTGCCTGGTCCCTGCTCACAGGTGTCATTGATACATATCTTTGGTCCCAACATGGAGATGATATGACTCTTTACTTTATTCTGGGACCTGTACACAGTGGGGATTGTGACATATCGCTAGGCCCAGCACTTATGTGGTGTGACTCTCCTCTTATGCATAGGCCCTGCCCATTGGAGTGATTGTGACATGTACCTGGGTGCAGCCCCTAGGTTATGTGACTCTCCTCTTTTCCATGATCCCTATCCATAGCATGCATTGTGATATATGTCAGTTTTCTCACCTAGGTTATGTGACTTTCTTGTCTTTGCTCTTCCATCAGGGGGCATTGTGACATATTGCTAGTTCCATTATCTGGGTGATTTGACTCTCCTCACTTGCCTGTGCACCACCCAAAAGGGACATTGTGACAAACCCCTGAACCAATTTTCTACATAACGTGCCTCTTCTCTGTTGCAGGAGACATACCCAAAAAAGGGATTGTGGCATATCTCTGAGCCCAGCACCCAAATGTTGTGAGTCTCCTGCTTGGGCTGTGCCTAGAGAAAATGTAATGTGTCACCGGGCCCTGCATGCAAGTGATCTGATTCTCCAGCCTGGGCCTTGCCCATTGGGGAGATTGAGACATATTCTAGGTGAAGAATTCAGGTGATGTTACACTCATTTCTCATTTCTTAGCCTTTCCCACAAGTAAGATTGTGAAATATAATGTGGTGCAGCAGACAGATGAGATTTTTATTATTGTATGCGTTCCCAGACAACAGTTACTATTGTCACTATAACACATGGACAAAGACCACTGTTGAGGTCCTGAGTCTCATGAGTGAATACAGTCAACAGCTGCCGGGCATGGTGGAGGGTGCCTGTAACCCCAGGTACTCAGGAGGCTGACACAGAGAATTGCTTAAACCCAGCAGGCAGAGGTTTGACCATATGTGGAGAACCAAGGAACATAATGAAGCTGGTTGTCCTAAGTTCAGTGGACAAAGTAATGATAGAAAATGATGAACTCAGGGGTTCTATCTTTTGGCTTCAGAAGTAGTTACTGAGCCTCAAATCTGCTAAGAGTGCCCTGAGTGCATGTCTCATCTCCTGTAGGGAAAGAACTGAAATTGTGGAAAAACACACACAAACTCTTATTATGCTAGTGGCTGACCTGCAACGAAAGATGTATGCACAGCCTCACCAGTTGTCTACTGTTGAAGTGAGGGCATTGATTGGAAAGAATGGGACTCTGCCACTTGGAATGGGGACGTTCGGGAGGACCCTGATGAAGCTAGGGGCACTGAGTTTGTAAACTCTGATGAGACTTTTTTGTCAGAAGAAACAGCTTCCCCATCCCCAGTAGTGGCAGCATCCCCTTTCTGATCCATGCTGCCATCAGCCTTTCTACCTTTGTCTGAAATAAACGCTGCACTGCCTGAGGCAACAGTGATGGCCTTTCCTGAGGCAGTTGCCAGGCAAAATAATGTTGATTCTTCTCAGGAGCCACCCTCAACACCCCTGTTTGCTTCTAGGCATGTAAGTAGACTTAGGTCCCAGTGGACCCCTACAGGTGAAGTTGAGAGTGTGCCCCATGAGGAGGTACACTACACTCAGAAAGAACTGATTGAGTTTTCTTTTTCTTTTTCTTTTTTGAGACGGAGTCTCGCTCTGTCATCCAAGCTGGAGTGCAGTGGCCAGATCTCAGCTCACTGCAAGCTCCGCCTCCCGGGTTTACACCATTCTCCTGCCTCAGCCTCCCGGGTAGCTGGGACCACAGGTGCCACGACCTCGCCCGGCTCGTTTTTTGTAGTTTTTAGTAGAGACGGGGTTTCACCGTGTTAGCCAAGATGGTCTCGATCTCCTGACTTCGTGATCCGCCCACCTCGGCCTCCCAAAGTGCTGGGATTACAGGCTTGAGCCACCATGCCTGGCCTAAAGCCTATTTAAGAGACAAGAATTACATTAGCTGCTCTGCCTATGGAGCAGCCATTTTTTTGGTTTGTTTCTTTACTTCTCTAATCAACTTGCTTTTGTTTTACTGCATGGACTCACCCTGACTTCTTGGGGTCTGGATCAAAAGCCCTTTTCAGTAACAGCTTTCTGGCAAACTATAAAGGGATCGTACTGAGGAGAAAACTTAACTGAAGGAAATAAACTGCAGCACTAATTAGCCAACTTTGGGTAATTAGTGGGGTACACTTTACCAGGATCAAAAATGGGATTGGGTTAGAGGCCCAACATAGAAGAGTTACAGTCTCTCCTAAGACATACTGGGTTAAAGACCTCTCTTAATAAAAAGCTTGAGGCCCAAGTTAGGAAGGTTCGAGTCCTTTCTAAGATTTAGGGTGTTGGCTGGGCACGGTGGTTCACATCTTTAATCCCAGCACTTTGGGAAGTCGAGGCAGGTGGATCACCTGAGGTCAGGAGTTCGAGACCAGCCTGACCAACATGGAGAAACCCGTCTCTACTAAAAATACAAAAACTAGCTGGGTGTGGTGACACATGCCTGTAATCCTAGCTACTCGAGAGGCTGAGGTGGGAGAATCACTTGAACATGGGAAGCGGAGATCACTTAAATGCAGTTAACCAAGATCATGCCATTGCACTCCAGTCTGGGCAACAAGAGGGAAACTCTGGCTCAAAAAAAAAAAATTTTAGGGGGCTAGAGGCCCCTCTTAGTAATGTCACTCTTGGTTAAAAATAGATGAGGCAGGCCAGGCGCGGTGGCTCATGCTTGTAATCCCAGCTACTCAGGAGGCTGAGGCAGGAGAATGTCTTGAACCTGGGAGGCGGAGGTTGCAGTGAGCCAAGCTCGCGCCACTGCACTCTTTAGATTAATTTTCCCTGTGCTCTTTGCTGACAGTTGTGTGTGACACGATTAGGCATGTACAGGATCATGAGACATGGGGAGCTTCTATTCTCAAAAGGGGAAACTTGAGAGCTAATGAAATTGCTGGAAAAGATCCCTTCATGACTAAGTCGCTGGCTGAATTTCTCAGTGTCGCTGCAATGGGTGGGTCTTTCACTGGCATCCCTGAGCTCCTCCCTTTCCCCAACCTGCCTCAGGCAATGCTTTTCTTTCCTTCTATCCTCTTTTTTTCTTATCTTTTCTGTTATTCAGGGCAGCTGTCCTTTGTTTTTTTGTTTGTTTTGAGACAGAGTTTCCCTGTTGTTGCCCAGGCTGGAGTGCAATGGGGCAATCTCGGCTCACCGCAAACTCCACCTCCCAGATTCAAGCGATTCTCCTGACTTAGCTTCCCTAGTAGCTGGGATTACAGGAATTTGCCACCACACTCAGCTAATTTTTGTATTTTTAGTAAAGACAGGGTTTTACCATGTTGGCCAGGCTGGTCTCGAACTCCTGACCTTAAGTGATCTGTCCATCTTGGCCTCCCAAAGTGCTGGGATTACAGGCATGAGCCATCGCACCCGGCCGTGTGTGATATTTATATATGAAAGAGTTCTGATTAATTGACTTAAAAATAATAAATATTTATTAAAAATAAGTATTTATTAAATATAAATATTTATTAAAAATAATAAATGCTTAAGTCTAACTTTTTTTCAGAAAAGGAATAAACGTTCATGTGACATAAGTAATCTTTGGAAAATAAAAGCAGTTTTACATGCAAGATGTGTAAGAAAAGTAGAATGTGCTTTTGGTAAACGATTATATGATGGCATAAAAATGTTAAGTTTTTTGGCCTAGTTTAGAGGACTAAAGAGTTGTTTTAAGTTAGGATTGAGCTGAAGATTTGAGCAAGTTGTGGAAGGTTTGTAAAAAATTAATCTTGTAAAAAAAATTCTGTGTGTGAACATATTGGCTAAAGTTTAAGACATATTATTCAGTTTTTTTGTTTGTTTGTTTGAGACGGAGTTTCATTCTTGTTGCCCAGACTGGAGTGCAGTGGTGCAATCTTGGCTTACCACAACCTCCGCCTCCCAGGTTCAAGTAATTCTCCTGCCTCAGCCTCCCTAGTTGCTGGGATTACAGGCATGGGCCACCATGCCTGGCTAATTTTGTATTTTTAGTAGAGATGGGATTTCTCCATATTGGTCAGCCTGGTCTCGAACTCCTGACCTGACGTAATCCACCCGTCTCAGCCTCCCAAAGTGCTGGGCTTATAGGCGTGAGCCACCGCACCTGGCCTGTATTCAGTTTTTTTTTTTTTTTAAATAAATTAAACATTGGAATTTAAGTACAACAGGTGTTTTGTTTTGTTTTGTTTTGTTTTGTTTTTAAAGCATGGATCTGTTCCTTAACAAAAATTGTAGAGAGTTATTAAAAGTTTATGAGAATCGGCCGGGCTCGGTGGCTCAAGCCTGTAATCCCAGCACTTTGGGAGGCCGAGACAGGCGGATCACGAGGTCAGGAGATCGAGACCATCCTGGCTAACACGGTGAAACCCCGTCTCTACTAAAAACACAAGAAACTAGCCGGGCGAGGTGGCGGGCGCCTGTAGTCCCAGCTACTCGGGAGGCTGAGGCAGGAGAATGGTGTAAACCCGGGAGGTGGAGCTTGCAGTGAGCTGAGATCCGGCCACAGCACTCCAGCCTGGGAGACAGAGCGAGACTCCGTCTCAAAAAAAAGAAAAAAAGTTTATGAGAATCTTCCCTTACGGTCAAACAGATTAAGATTGGATAAATCTGTATATAAGAATTTTATTTTATTTTATTTTATTTTTTTTTTTGAGACAGAGTCTCATTCTGTCGCCCAGGCTGGAGTGCAGTGGCTTCATCTCGGCTCACTGCAAGCTCTGCCTCACAGGTTCACCCCATTCTCCTGTTTCAGCCTCCCGAGTAGCTGGGACTACAAGTGCCCGCCACCACACCTGGCTAATTTTTTGTATTTTTAGTAGAGATGGGGTTTCACCATGTTAGCCAGATGTTTTCAATCTCCTGACCTCGTGATCCGCCTGTCTCAGCCTCCCAAAGTGCTGGGATTACAGACGTGAGCCACAGCGCCCCGCCAAGATTTTATTAAAAACTTGTTTTGGCTGGGTGCAGTGGCAGAGGGAAGCTCAGGAGGGAGGCTCGGGAGGCTGAGGCAGGAGAATTGCTTGAGCCCCGGAAGTGGAGGTTTCAGTGAGCTGAGATCTAGCCACTGCACTCCCAGCCTGGGTGACAAAAAGCAAAACTCCATCTCAAAAAGAAAAAAAAAACTAGGTTTGACCCCAATAGTACACTCATTCAAAGGTGAAATGTAGGCTTTCTCTTTTAAACAAGATTTTTATATTATATTTTGAAAAATGAAAAATTTTGTGTGCCTTTTGAATAAACTACAAGAAAAACAAGACAGGAGACAAATGGTTTTTCTTTTTGTTGGTGGTGTTTTTGTTTGTTTGTTTTTTGTTTGTTTGTTTTTGTCGTTGTTTGTTTGTTTTTGAGACGGACTCTAGCTCCATCGCCCAGGCTGAAGTTCAGTGGTCTGATCTTGGCTCACTGCAATGTCTGCCTCCTGGGTTAAAGCAATTTTCCTGCCTCAGCCTCCTGAGTAGCTGGAATTAGAGGCAAGTACCACCACACACAGCTAATTTTTCTATTTTTAGTAGAAACAAGGTTTTGGGTCAGGCGGGTGGTCCACGCCTATAATCCCAGCACTTTGGGAGGCCAAGGTGGGCAAATCATGAGGTCAGGAGTTCGAGACCAGCCTGACCAACATGTAGAAACCCCGTCTCTACTAAAAATTAGCTGGGCGTGGTGGCATGCATCTGTAATCTCAGCTACTTGGGAGGCTGAGGCAGGAGAATTGCTTAAACCTGGGAGGCAGAGGTTGCAGTGAGCCAAGATCGAGCCATTGCACTCCAGCCTGGGTGACAAGGCAAGATTCCGTCTCAAAAAAAAAAAAAAAAAAAAGGAAAAAAGAAAGGGAAGGGAAGGGGAGGGAGGGGAGGTGAAGGGAAGGGAAAGGGACAGGGTTTCATCATGTTGGCCAGGCTGGTCTCGAACTCCTGGCCTCAAGTGATCTGCCTTTGTATTTCTAGTAGAGATGGAGTTTCCCTATGTTGGCCAGGCTGGTCTTAAATTCCTGGCCTCAAGCAGTCCAACCAATTGGACCTTCCAAAGTGCTAAGATTACATGCATGAGCGACCACATCCAGCCTCATTTTGGCTAAAAGAATGACATATGGTGACCTGGAATTTGATTTCATATTATCAAGTGTTTTAAACCTTTGACAGTTGACAAACTTTTCAATATTAAATTACAAATTTTGTCTTTTTCTGACCTAGTTAATCTTTTAAATATTAGGTTACCTAAAGTCCCCAAGTGACATATTCAGCTTATTTGGTATTAAAATCATGCAGGATGTATTGTCAAATATGAAATGGTGGTTGGCTTTCTCTAGGTTATATCAGTATAAATATGTTATTGATGAGTGTCCCAAAATTATGGAAAACTGTAAATCTGATGCGATTTAGTGTATGTTATTAATAATTATATACATATATATATATATATATATTTTTTTTTTTTTTTTGAGAAGGAGTCTCGCTCTGTCACCCAGGCTGGACTGCAGTGGCCAGATCTCAGCTCACTGCAAACTCCGCCTCCCGGGTTTACGCCATTCTCCTGCCTCAGCCTCCCGAGTAGCTGGGACTACAGGCGCCCGCCACCTCGCCCGGCTAGTTTTTTGTATTTTTTTAGTAGAGACGGGGTTTCACCATGTTAGCCAGGATGGTCTCGATCTCCTGACCTCGTGATCTGCCTGTCTCGGCCTCCCAAAGTGCTGGGATTACAGGTTTGAGCCACCGTGCCCGGCCAATAATTATAATTTTTATGTCAAATAGTTGTATCCCACAGGAGTGAGCAAAATTTCTAGCCAATTGTGGCTTTAATAATGGCTCTCTAGTTGGGCATGGTGGCTCACGCCTACAATACCAGCACTTTGGGAGGCCAAGGTGGGTGGATCACCTGAGGTCAGGAGTTCGAGACCAGCCTGGCCAACATGGTGCAACCCTGTCTCTACTAAAAAAAAAAAAAAAAAAAGGTTAGCCTGGCATGCTAGCAGACACCTGTAATCCCAGCTACTCCCAAGGCTGAGGCAGGAGAATTGCTCGAACCCAGAAGACAGAGCTTTCAGTGAGCCAAGATTGTGCCATTGCACTCCAGCCTGGGGACAGAGCAAGGTGAGGCTCCATCTCTAAATAAATAAATAAATAAATAAATAAATAAATAAATAAATAAATAAATAACAGCTGTCCTAAGACTTTTTGTCACCCACAAACAATTGTTGTCTTGATTTGATCCTCTTCAAGAGGTGATTTATAGTCTGCTATAGAAATTTGCCAGGTGCTTTTAAATGCAGGTTTCTGATAACTTTGGAGACTGCAACATTAGAACAGAGGAAAAATTTTCAGGACTCTCATGGAGAGCTAAAATATTAATGAATATCAAGCAGAAAAGGAGTTTATGGCATGAACTGAATTAATAGAAGACAAAAGTAATATTTTTGACCTTTTTCTTAAAATGCTGCAAATCCTTTTTTTTGTTTTTCAGAGTCAAAATATTTTTAGCTATTTACAGTTTTTAACAACTGAGGAATGTGTACTTCTGTAAAAAAAATTTGGAGCATATTTGTTTTTCTCCACCTGATTTCTCCAGAATGTGGAAATCTATGATTTTTTTTTTAATTTACAGAAATATAGTTATTTGCATACGTGCCATAAGCATGTTTTCTTTTGCAACAGGGCCCAATTGGAGACACTGGTAATTTCATGAAGACTTTGACTGGAATGGAGTACTTTCCTTGAAGAAATCCTACTGAATTTGTAGAGTCAATATAAGCCTTTTGGGAAAGCTGGCCTCCGACTTTGTCTGCACAGTCCCTATTGACCCGTGGTAAGTATAAGGAATGTCAAATCCCTCTCCCTCCCTCCCTCCCTCCCTCCCTCCCTCCCTTCCTTCCTTCCTTTCTTCCTTCCTTCAGACACAGTTTCCATCACCCAGCCTGGGTACAATGGTGTGATTTCAACTCACTGTAACCTCTGCTTCCCACGTTCAAGTGATCCTCCCGCCCCAGCTGCCTGAGTAAGTGAGACTACAGGTGCATGCCAGCACACTCAGCTAATATTAGTATTTCATGTCAAGATGAGTTTTCACCACGTTGACCACCCTGGTCTCGAACTCCTGACCTCAGGTGATCCACTCACCTTGGTCTCCCATAGTGCTTGGGATTACAAGTGTGAGCCACCATGCCTGGCCAGGAATGTCTCTTTCTGACAGAACCAGGAGCCCAAAGTTATCTTGGGACCCCAAGAAGAGAGAAATTCACCCAACTCATAGGTATTTGATGGTACAAACCCATGGCTGGGCTTGGCTTTTTTTTTTTTTTTTTTTTTTTTGAGACGGAGTCTCGCTCTGTCGCCCGGGCTGGTCTCGATCTCCTGACTTCGTGATCCACCTGTCTCGACCTCCCATAGTGCTGGGAATACAGGCTTGAGCCACCGTGCCCGGCGGGCTTGGCTTTTAAAAAGTGTTTTCTGATAGTCCTTTAATGGAACGTAGTTACATCAAAGCCAATTTTAAAAACCTATGTGAAAAATAATTACTGTTGCTGCACTTTATACAAATAATCAGGCCAAATATAATACTAAAGCTTTTATGCAAGTAAATCAGTTTTTTGGTTTTTTTTTTTTTCTTTTTGAGACGGAGTCTGGCTCTGTCGCCCAGGCTGGAGTGCAGTGGCGCGATCTCAGCTCATTGCAAGCTCCGCCTCCAGGGCTCACGCCGTTCTCCTGCCTCAGCCTCCCGAGTACCTGGGACTACAGGCGCCTGCCACCTCGCTGGGCTAGTTTTTTTGTATTTTTTAGTAGAGACGGGGTTTCACCGTGTCTGCCAGGATGGTCTCGATCTCCTGACCTCGTGATCTGCCCGTCTCGGCCTCCCAAAGTGCTGGGATTACAGGCTTGAGCCACCGCGCCCAGCCTAAGTAAATCAGTTTTACCATGATTTGTCTTTAGTAGAAATGGAAGACTGGAGAGAGAAAAAAATTATGTCTCAAGAACTATGGTACACCTGTTATTAGACACTAGTCTCATTTGTTGTTTTTGAGTATTTTCCCTGCTATTTAGACTAATTCTACTTATTCCTGTGAACACACCACTGATCTCTGACTGCAGCTTGAAAGAACCAAGAGAGATAGATAATGTAAAAATCTGGATCAGGGGCCAGGTGCTCATGCCTGTAATCCTAGCACTTTGGTAGGCCAAGGCAGGTGGATCACAAGGTCAGGAGTCCGAGACCAGTCTGGCAAATACGGTGAAACCCTATCTCTACTAAAACTACAAAAATTAGTCGGGCGTGGTGGCACATGACTGTAATCCCAGCTACTCGGGAGGCTGAGGCAGGATAATCACTTGAACCCAGGAGGTGGAGTTGCAGTGAGCCGAGATTGCACCACTGCACTCCAGCCTGACCAACAGAGTGAGACTCCATCTCAAAAAAAAAAAAAAAAAAAAAAAAAAATTCCAGGCCGGGCGCGGTGGCTCAAGCCTGTAATCCCAGCACTTTGGGAGGCCCAGACAGGCGAATCACGAGGTCAGGAGATCGAGACCATCCTGGCTAACACGGTGAAACCCCGTCTCTACTAAAACCTACAAAAAACGAGCCGGGCGAGGTGGCGGCACCTGTAGTCCCAGCTACTCGGGAGGCTGAGGCAGGAGAATGGTGTAAACCCGGGTGGCGGAGCTTGCAGTGAGCTGAGATCTGGCCACTGCACTCCAGCCTGAGTGACAGAGCGAGACTCCATCTCAAAAAAAAAAAAAAAAAAAAAAAAAAAAAAAAATTCCGGATCAGTATTCTAATTCTGAACACATATTGGAATCAAGTAGCAAACCCATATCAACTTCGTTCCAACACTTGCCCTTATTTAGTTTAAGTGGGATAATTTTACTTACTTTGCTTTACTGTTGTGGATTATATTGTTATTGTGCTCTTTGTGTAGAAATGCAGCATAAGCTTGCTCAATGTTTTCTTAAATAGAACAACTTTGCAGATATCATCTTTTGTTAAGAACTCAAGAGTTATAAATGGCCCTTGTCATACTGATGCTTTCTCACCTGGCCGGGCATGGTGGCTCACACTTGTAATCCTGGCACTTTGGGAGGCCAAGACAAGTGGATCACCTGAGGTCAGGAGTTCAAGACCAGCTTGGTCAACATGGTGAAACCCTGTCTCTACTAAAAATACAAAAATTAGCCAGTCATGGTGGCAGGTAAAGTTTCTCACAAAGCTGAGGCAAGAGAATCGTTTGAACCCGCGAAGCAGAAGCTGCAGTGAGCCAAGATCATGCCACTGTATTCCAGCCTAGGCAACAGAGTGAGACTCTGTCTCAAAAAAAAAAAAAAAGAAAGAAAAAGAAGAGTCAAATCACCTCGGTGCTGGGCCCAGAGGTACTTCATAACCCCTCACTGGGCACAGCCAAAGCAGTAGAAAAATTTACATAACCTAGGTGCTGGGTATGGTAGTATGTCCCAATATCCCTTGAAAGAAGGGTGAGCCAGAGAGTAATATCACCCATGTGAGGGACCAAACGGTATGTTACAATGCCTTCTGTAGGCAGAGGACAGGGTGGAGGATTACATCACCTGTGTGCTGGCCTCAGCAATATGTTACAATGGCCCATGTGGGCAAAACACAGGCAGGAGAGTCACATAACCTAAGTGCGAGGAGCCACAATATGTCAAAGTTGTCTCTATGGGCAGAACCAAGACATTGACTAAGTGCTGGGTGCAGCAAGATGTCACTACCCGGTCTGTGGGCTGAGCCCAGGCAGGAGCATAAAATTTCTCAAGTGCTAGGCTGAAGTATATGTCACAATCACAGCACAGGAAAGTCCAGAGATGAGATTAACCATCCTGAACATGTCTTGGTTCTAGGTATGAGAGGCACCACCTCCTGTGTGTTGGGTCTAAGTATATAACTCACAATCTCAACAGTTTGCTGAATCCATCCATAAGAGCCTCAATCCCTCCCACAGACTGTGTCCCTTTAGTGGAGTCAAAGCCTCACAGATACACTGGATCTTGGTCTTAGAGTCACCAACCCACCTGTGAACCGAATCCATATATGAATTAATTTTCCAACTTCAGCTTTCTTTGGATGTGAGATTCAGAACCTCAACAGTCAGCTGTGTTCAGGTGGAAGAATGACAATATTTACTGCCAGCTGGGTATATATATGCATGAGTGTCATAATCTCACCTCTGTGCCATGCTCTGCTAGGACACCCCGTGTGTGTGTGTGTGTGCATGTGTGTGTATATATATATATATATATATTTTTATATATATATAAAATATATATATATAAAATATATATATTTTATATATATATAAGGTGTGTGTGTATATATATATACACATATATACACACATTAAAGTCACAGTATGCTCTGAGACCTTTGTGCATCTACACACTCATGATCCTACCTGTGGCCCCAAACCCAGGAATAAGAGTCAACATCTCTCCATTGAATATGTCCAGGTAGAAAGGATCTAACTTGCCAGAATTAAAAATGAATCACCATCCCAACTGTAGCTGGATGTTCACATATGACAGTCACAATCCAAACTGTGGGCTGTGTCAATGTGTGAAATTCAGGACCTCCCCAGTGGGCTCTGTCCATCTCTGAGGGTGACAGTCTTAACAGTTGGTTGTTGTTTAGTGTGCCCTGTAATGACACTTTCTGTACCACTCAAGGGCTTTATATAATACGTAAAAGAATACTAGTCCTTTAGGACCTTAATACATAGAGAAGACCCATAATCTCTCCCATTTTCCTAAGTCTAGTTATGGGAGACAGTATCTCCTCTATTGGATGGTTTGAGGTATAAGAGCAATTCATGAACCTGTGAGCTGGACAAAATATATGTCACAATTCTACCTGTGGGTAGGAAGCAGCAGATTCACATCACGTAGGTTTTTCGCAAGCATATGTCACAATCTTTCCTGAGGTCAGAAACCAGGCAGAAGTCATATCACCCAGGTGCTCAGTCACAGATATATTACAGTCCCCTCTGAAAGCAGAGCACAGGCAGTGGAGTCATTTCACCTGGGTGCTGAGCCCAGTGATATGTCAGAATGCTCTCTGTGGGCACAGTCTTGGCAGGAGAGACACACCATCTGGTGACTGGGTCCGGCAATATATTGCAACATTTTCTGCGGGCAGGATGCAGGCAAAAGAGGAGAGTCACATCTCTTAGGTGATGGAGGAAGAGACATTTTACAAGGCTCCTCATGGGCAGGGCCCATGCAGGAGCCTCCCATCCTAAAGGAATGATGCCCAGCTATATGTAACAATACCCAAGATATGCAGAGCCCAAGGAAAACAGAAGAGTAGCATCACTTAGGTGCTGGTTTTATTGATGTGTCAAATTCCTCCATTTTGTCAGGGCCCAAGCAGAATAGAAGAGTCATGTCACCTAGGTGATGAATGAACAGATATGTTATAATACCTCTGTAGGCAGGGCCAAAACAGATTTACATCACAAAAGTGTTTGGTCCAGGTAGGAGAGGAAAGTCACATCACCTAGGTGTTGAGCTCAGTGACATATCACAATCTGTCCTTGGGCAGAGACCAAGAAAAGGAAAGTCACTTCCCCTGGGTTCTAGGGCCAGCGAAATGTCACAGTGCCCTCTGTGAAAAGTGCTAAGGTAAAAGTATTGGCTCACATCACCTAGATGCTGAGTTCAGTGATGTGCCACAATTTCACCTGTAGGACCTAGGCAGAATGGTCAGATCACTCAGGTGCTGGGAAGAGCTGTATGATACAATCACACATGCAAGAAGGTCTAAGAATGAGATTAACGATCCCACATATGTCCTGGTTCAAGGTACGAGAGTCAATACCTACTGTATGTTGTGTCTAATTACATGAGTCACCATCTCAAAGGTGAACTGGATCTGTGGATTAAATCTTCAATCCCTCCCATGAACTGTATTCCCTTAGTGGAGTCAGAGGCTCACAGGTGTGCCGAATCTTGGTCTGAGAGTCACCAAACCGCCTGTGGACAAGATCCATGTATGTGATTCAGTTTTTCAACTTTCAGCTGCCTTTGGGTGTGAGGTTCAGAGTCTCAAAAGTTGGCTGGGTTCATGTGGTAAAATGACAATGCTCACTGTTGTCACGGTGTGCACAGGAGTGGCATAATCTCACCTGTGTGCTTGGCCCTTTTAGGACACTCTCTGTACTATCCCAGGGCTTTATATGGTTTGCATGAGAGCCACAATCCAGCCTGAGATTTTCATGCTGGTATAAACCTGTGATTGTATCCATGTCCCTAAGCCCAGTTATGACAGCCAACATCTCTCCGATTTTCTGGGTTCAGATAGGAGAGCCCTCACTTTCCTATGAGCTGCATTTAAAAATGTTTTGCTATCGCCAAATGCGGTGGCTCATGCCCGTCATCCCAGCACTTCGGGAGGTCGAGGCGGGCAGATCACAAGGTCAGGAGATGGAGACCATCCTGGCTAATACAGTGAAATCCCGTCTTACTAAAAATACGAAAAATTAGCCAGGCCCGGTGGCGGGCGCCTGTAGTCTCAGCTACTCAAGAGGCTGAGGCAGGAGAATGGCAGTACATGGGAGGCAGAGCTTGCAGTGAGCAGAGATAGTGCCACTGCACTCCTGCACTCCAGCCTGGGTGACAGAGCGAGACTCCATCTCAAAAAAAAAAAAGACCAACCAGTTTTACAATCCCAAATCTGGATGGATGGTTACTTATGATAGTCACAATTCCAACTGTGGACTACATCCATGTGTGAGATTCACAATTGGGGTCTGTCCATCTGTGAGAGTCACAATTTTTTTTTTTTTTTTTTTGAGACGGAGTCTCGCTCTGTCGCCCAGGCTGGAGTGCAGTGGCCGGATCTCAGCTCACTGCAAGCTCCGCCTCCCGGGTTCACGCCATTCTCCTGTCTCAGCCTCCCGAGTAGCTGGGACTACAGGCGCCGGCCACCACGCCCGGCTAGTTTTTGTATTTTTCAGTAGAGATGGGGTTTCACCGTGTTAGCCAGGATAGTCTCAATCTCCTGACCTCGTGATCCGCCCGTCTCGGCCTCCCAAAGTGCTGGGATTACAGGCTTGAGCCACCGCGCCCGGCGTAAGAGTCACAATTTTAACAGGTGCTTGGTTGTCCATACGTGCAAGTCAATCTCACCTGTGTGCTGGGCTCTGTGATGGCACACTGTGTACATTCCAAAGACTTTATACCATAGGTGAGAGTGTAGTAATCTCCTCTGACCTTCATAAAAATAGGAGACCCAGAATCTTATCCATGTTCCTAAGCCAAGCTATGAGAGACAGCATATCAACTACTGTCTGGTTTAAGATATGAGAGTCATCATCTCACCTGTAACATGGGACATGTAACCTGTGAATAGGTAGTGAGCAGGAGAGTCACATCACCCGGGTGCTTGGCCAGAGATTTGTACAATATTCTCTGATGGAAGGGACCAGGCAGAAGAGGAACATCGCCTGGGTGCTGAGCCCAGTGATATGTCACAATGCTCCCTGTGGGCAAGGTTCAGGCAAAAGAAACACATCATCTGGTCGGTAGGCCCAGCAATATGTTACAACCTTCTCTATAAGCAGAGTGCAGGTAGAAGAAGGCAGTCACATCTCTCAGGTAACGGATGCAGAGATATGTCACGAGGCCTTCTGTGAGCAGGGCCCATGCATGTGCCTCCCATCCCCTGTGTGTTGAGTCCAGTGATATGACACAATACCCAAACATTCAGGGTCCAGGCAAAATAGGAGTGTCATCCCACCTAGGTTTTGGGTCCAGTGATTCGTTACAATCCCCTTTTTTTTGGCAGCGCCCAGGCAGAAGAGAAGAGGCATATCACCTAGGGGATGAATGAAAAAATATTTCATAATACCCCTGTAAATAGAATCCATGAGGAAGAGTCACATCAACTATGTGGTGGACCCAGACATATGTCACAATACACAATGTAGGCAGGGCCCAAACATAAGAGGAGAGTCATATCATCTAGGTGCTAGGACTAGTAATACATCACAATCCTTCCTTGGGCAGAGTCTAAACAGTGAAGGAGAGTCATATCACCTATGTACTGAGTCCAACAATGTGTCACAATAACTCCTGAGGGAAGAGTCCAAGGAGTATTGTTACATCACCCGGGTGCTGGGGCAGGAATATGTTGCAATATTCCTTGAAAGCAAAGACTAGGCAGGAGAATCACATGACCTAGTTTCTGGGACCAGCAATATGTCACAGTGCTTCCCAGTGGACTAGGCCCAGGCTGGAGAGACACATGACCTGGTTGCCAGACCCAGTCACCATCTTCCCCGAGGTCAGGGAACAGGCAGAAAAAAGATGCAACCCCTACATGATAGATGCAGAGAAAACACAATAAACCCCTCCTAGTCAGGGTCAAGGTAAAAGTCTCTTATCTCCTAGGTGTTGGACCCAGCAATATGTCACAATACCAAAAATATGCAAGGTCCAGGTAAAAGAGGAGAGTCACATCACTGAGGTGCTGGGTCCAGTGATAAGTCACTATTATTCTTTCTGGCAGAGACCAGCAGAAAATGTGAGTCACATCACCTAGGTGACTAACGACATGATAGGTAATAATGTCCCTGGGGGTGGAGCCCATACAGGAGAATCACATAACTTAGACATTGCACCCAGACACATGTCACAATAGCAATGTATATATAGCCAAGGCAGAAGAGGAGAGTCACACAACCTAGGTGCTGGGCCCAGTGATAAAGCAGTTTCTTACTGGGCAGAGCGCAAGTGATAGAGAAGAGTCATATCACCTAGTTGCTTGGTCTAAAAATGTGTAACAATACCCCCTGAGGAGCGGGCTCAGGCAGGAGAGTCACATCCCCTAGGTGATGAGCTCAGAGATATGTCACAATGCCTTCAGGTGAGTAGGGCTCAGGAAGAAAAGAAAAATTACATAAACTAGGTCCAGGGCCCAGCCATATGTAATGATAATCCCAGTGGGGAGCACCCAGGCATGACAATAGAGCCACATCACATAGGAGCTGGCTCAAGCAATATGTAGCAATCTCCACTGTGGACAGGGCTAAAAAAAGAATGAACACATCAGTCATCAACCATGTGATGAACTCAGAAATACGTCAAAATTATTCCTGTGAGCAAAGACCAGGCAGAAGGATTACATCACGTGTGCTGGGCTTAGTAATAAGTCACTCTCTCCTCTGTGGGCATGGTTCAGGCAAAAGAAAAAAGTCACATTATCTAGGTGCTGGGGCCAGAGTGATGCCACAATCTCTTCTATGGAGAAAGCCCAGGAAAAAGAGAAGAGTCACGTCAAATGGTTTATGGACCCAGAGATATGTCACAATGCCCCTTGTTAATAGGGTCCAGGCAGAAGACTCATATCTTCTTCGTGCTGGGATCAGCAGTATTTCCAATGTTTTTGAGAGCGGGACCAAGGAAAGAGAGTAACATAACCTTGGTGTTGGGCCCAATGATACATCACAATGTCCCCTGTGGGCAAAACCTAGAAAAAAGAGAGGAATCACATTATCTAGGTGCTGGACCCGGCAGTCTGCTTCAATACCCTCTGTAAGCAGGTACTAGGCAGGAAAGGAGAGTCACATCACTGATGTGATGGGCACAGTGATATGCCAGAATACTCTCTGTAGGCAAGGCCTAGGCAAGAGAGTTACATCACCTGGGTGTTACACTCAGCAATATGTCACAATGGCCCATGTAAGGCACAAGCAGGAGAGCCACATAACCTGGATATTGGGTGCAGTGATATGTCATAGTGCTCCCTATGGGCAGCGCCAAGTCAGGAGAATAGATTCCCATCACCTAGGTCCTGGGTTCAGTGATGTGTCACAATCCTATCTGTGGCCTGAGCCCAGGCAGGAGAGTCAAATCACTCAAGTGCTGGACAAAGGCATATGTCACAATCACAGCTGCAGGAAGGTACATGAATGAGATGAACAATCCTGCACATGTCCAGGAGTCACAATCTCAACCATGGACTCTATTTCTGCATGAGAGCTTCTATCTGTCCTGCACACTGGGTCTCCTTAGTGGAGTCAAAGTCTCTTAGGTTTCAGGTGTCCTGAATCGTGGTCTGAGAGTCACCAACTCACCTGTGGACTGGATTCAAGGATGAAAGTCAATTTTCCAACTTTTGAAATGTTTTTTGGTGTGGAAATTCAGAATCTCAACAGTGGGCTGTG
Organism: Rhinopithecus roxellana; assembly: GCF_007565055.1. Lineage (NCBI taxonomy): Eukaryota > Metazoa > Chordata > Mammalia > Primates > Cercopithecidae > Rhinopithecus > Rhinopithecus roxellana. The sequence goes on along the minus strand of NC_044560.1, from coordinate 76,044,650 downwards.
TTCATGTGGAATGATGGCAATCATTAGTGTTGGCTGGGTGTGGATACGATGTCACAATCTCACCTGTATGCTGAGGTCGATTAGGACATTCTCTGTACTACTTCAAGGCCTTATACTGCCTACATAAGAGTCATGATCCGGCCTGAGACCTTTATGCCCATATGGACCCATATTTGTACCTTTGACCTTAAGTCCAGGTATAGGAGTCAACACGTCTCCAGTTGGCTTAGCCCAGATAACAGATTACTTAACTGCCTATGAGCTGGGTTTAGAAATGTTTCGCCATTTCGGTCGGGTGCGGTGGCTCATGCCTATAATCACAGCACTTTGGGAGGCCGAGGCGGGCGGGTCAACTAAGGTTGGAAGTTCACGACCAGCCTGACCAACATGGAGAAACCCCATCTCTACTAAAAATACAAAATTAGCCGGGTGTGATGGTGCATGCCTGTGATCCCAGCTACTTGGGAGGCTGAGGCGGGAGAATCGCTTGAACCCGGGAGGTGGAGGTTGTGATGAGCCAAGATTGCGCCATGGCACTCCAGCCTGGGCAACAAGAGCGAAACTCCATCTCAAAAACAAAACAAAAAAAACAAAACAAAAGAAATGTTTTGCCATTTCAACCCTGGCCTGATGTTCACATATGACATATTTTGAATGCAGCTGTGGACTGTATCCGCTTATGAAATGGAGGACCTCACCAGTTAGCTCTGTTCATGGCCTTCCTGGTTTACACCATTCTCCTGCCTCAGCCTCCCGAGTAGCTGGGACTACAGGCGCCGCCACCTCGCCCGGCTCGTTTTTTGTATTTTTAGTAGAGACGGGGTTTCACCATGTTAGCCAGGATAGTGTCGATCTCCTGACCTCGTGATCCGCCCCTCTCGGCCTCCCAAAGTGCTGGGATTACAGGCTTGAGCCACTGCGCCCGGCCAAATTTCTTTTCTTTTTTTTTTTTTTTTTGAGACGGAGTCTCGCTCTGTCACCCAGGCTGGAGTGCTGTGGCCTGATCTCAGCTCACTGCAAGCTCCACCTCCCGGGTTCACGCCATTCTCCTGTCTCAGCCTCCCGGGTAGCTGGGACTACAGGCGCTGCCACGTCGCCCGGCTCGTTTTTTGTAGTTTTTAGTAGAGACGGGGTTTCACCGTGTTAGCCAGGATGGTCTCGATCTCCTGACCTCGTGATCCGCCCATCTCGGCCTCCCAAAGTGCTGGGATTACAGGCTTGAGCCACCGTGCCCGGCCTGGATCTTAGTTTTTAAAATTACCTAATTCCTTTATTAAAAGTATGTCTCTTAATTGGAAACCTCCTTTTATATACATGTTTAAATAATTTTCTGATACAGAAAGACTTAATGTTATTTTATTGTTTTATTTGATTGTTGTACCTTTGTCTCTAACTTTCTCTCTTTGTGTCTTCCTTTGTGTCATTTTGACTTTTATACTGACATGTGTCAGGCCTTTGAGCCCAAGCCAAGCCATCGCATCCCTTGTGACTTGCAGGTATACACCCAGACGGCCTGAAGTAACTGAAGAATCACAAAAGTGCAAATGTCCTGCCTCGCCTTAACTGATGAGATTCCACCACAAAAGAAATGAAAATGGCGGGTCCTTGCCTTAAGCGATGATATCTTCTGAAATTCCTTTTCCTGGCTCATCCTGGCTCAAAAAGCTCCCCCACTGAGCACCTTATGACTCCCACTCCTCCCCCTTTGACTGGAATTTTCCTTTACCTACCCAAATCCTATAAAATGGCCCCACACTTATCTCCTTTTGCTGACTCTCCTTTCAGATTCAGCCCGCCTGCACCCACGTGATTAAAAAGCTTTATTGTTCACACAAAGCCTGTTTGGTGGTCTCTTCACACGGACACGCATGACAATATGCTTTTAATTTTTTCTTACTTTGTTTTGCTTATCTATACAGATTTTTGTGTGTGTGTGTGGTACCTTGTGGTACTTTGGAAATTACATAAAACCTCTAAAAGATATAACAATACATTTTAATCTGGTAGAAGATGAACTTAAGTTGCATACAAAGATTTTACTCTCAAAATTTTAATAATTTTCTACATTTTAAAAAAGTATAGACAATACTTAAAAATGTTTCTGCACTGTTGCGGGAAGTCAGGGACCCCGAACGGAGGGACTGACTGAAGCCGCGGCAGAAGAACATAAATTGTCAAGATTTCGCCGGGCGCGGTGGCTCAAGCCTGTAATCCCAGCACTTTGGGAGGCCGAGACGGGCGGATCACGAGGTCAGGAGATCGAGACCATCCTGGCTAACACGGTGAAACCCTGTCTCTACTAAAAATACAAAAACTAGCCGGGCGAGGTGGCGGGTGCCTGTAGTCCCAGCTACTCGGGAGGCTGAGGCAGGAGAATGGCGTAAATCCGGGAGGCGGAGCTTGCAGTGAGCTGAGATCCGGCCACTGCACTCCAGCCTGGGTGACAGAGCGAGACTCTGCCTCAAAAAAAAAAAAAAAAAAAAAAAAAAAAAAAAAAAAAAAAAAAAAGATTTCATGGACATTTATTAGTTCCCCAAATTAATACTTTTATAATTTCTTTTTTTTTTTTTTTTTTTTTTTTTGAGACAGAGTCTCGCTCTGTCGCCCAGGCTGGAGTGCAGTGGCGGGATCTCAGCTCACTGCAAGCTCCACCTCCCAGGTTCCCGCTATTCTCCTGCCTCAGCCTCCCAAGTAGCTGGGACTACAGGCACCCGCCACCTCGCCCGGCTAGTTTTTTTGTATTTTTAGTAGAGACGGGGTTTCACCATGTTAGCCAGGATGGTCTCGATCTCCTGACCTCGTGATCCGCCCGTCTCGGCCTCCCAAAGTGCTGGGATTACAGGCTTGAGCCACCGCGCCCGGCCTACTTTTATAATTTCTTACACTTGTCTTTACTGTAATCTCTGAACATAAACTGTGAACATTTCATGGACTCTTATCACTTCCCCAGGGAATACCCCTGTGTTTTCCTATGCCTGTCTTTACTTTAATCTCTTAATCCCCTCATCTTCTTTGTAAACTGAGGAGGATGAATGTCGCCTCAGGACCCTGTGATTGTGTCAACTGCACAAATTGTTTGTACAGCATGTGTGTTTGAACAATGTGAAATCTGGGCATCTTAAAAAAGAACAGGATAACAGCGATGTTCAGGGAACAAGAGAGGTAACTTTGAAATGGCCGCAGGTGAGCCGGATGGAACAGAGCGATATTCCTCCTCTTTCATAAGCAAATAGGAGAAATATCACTGAATTCTTTTTCTCAGCAAGGAACATCCCTGAGAAAGAGAATGCGCCCTGAAAGTAGGCCTATGGATGGCCCCTTTTAAGGCTTCCCGTCTTTTATGGTGGAAGCCAATGGGATGAAATAAGCCCGGGTCTCCTGTAGTGCTCCCAGGCTTACTAGGATGGGAAAATTCCCACCTAATAAATTGTGGTCAGGCAGTTTACCTGCTCTCAAACACTATTTCCTGATGAGATGTTATCAATGACAATGCGTGCCCGAAAGTTAAATTGCCCGAAAATTAGCAATTTTAATTTCTCCTCATCCGGTAGTCCTGTGGTCTCACCCTGCCTCCATTTGCTTTGTGATATTGTATTACCTTGTGAAGTATGTGATCTCTGTGACCGACACCCTATTCGTGCCCTCCCTCCCCTTTTGAAAATCGCTAATAAAGACTTGCTGGTTTTATGGCTCGGGGAATATCACGGATCCTGCCGACATGTGATGTCTCCCCCGGACACCCAGCTTTAAATTTCTCTCTCTTATGCTCTTTCCCTTTATTTCTCAACCCAGCCGAGACACTTGGGAAATAGAAAAGAACCCATGTCAAACATCGGGAGCAGGTTCTCCCGATACTGCACCAAATTATGATTATGCTAAGAAATGTCATTTTGTTTGTATGTGCATATCTATAGAAGAAAATAATCCTTTTTTTTTTTTTTCCTTTTGGCCGGGTGCAGTGGCTCATGCCTGTAATCCCAGCACTTTCAGAGGCTGAGGTGGGCAGATCAGGAGGTTAGGAGTTCGAGACCAGCCTGCCAACATGGTGAAATGCCATCTCTACTAAAAATACAAAAAATTAGCCAGGTGTGGTGGTGGGCACCTGTAATCTCAGCTACATGGGAGGCTGAGGCAGGAGAATCACTTGAAACCGGAAGGCAGAGGTTGCAGTGAATTGAGATCAGGTCACTGCACTCCAGCCTGGGCAACAAGAGTAAAACTCCACCTCAAAATATATATATATCTATATATATATAGATATAGATATATATTTTTATATGATTATATGTCATTTTCTTGAGTCATTTTATTTTCAGTAAAAGAAGTTGCCTTCTGCATTCTTTTTTTTCTTTTTTATTATTACACTTTAAGTTCTGAGATACATGTGCAGAATGTGCAGGTTTGTTACACAAGTATACATGTGGCATGATGGTTTGCTGAACCCATCAAACTGTCATCTACATTAGGTATTTCTCCTAATATTATTCATGTCCTAGCCCCCCACAACCTGACAGGTCCCAGTATGTGTTATTCCCCTCCTTGTGTCCATGCATTCTCATTGTTCAACTCCCACTTATGAGTGAGAACATACAGTGTTTGGTTTTCTGTTCTTGTGTTAGTTTGCTGAGAATGATGGTTTCCAGCTTCATCCATGTCCCTGCAAAAGATATGAACTCATCCCTGTTTATGGCTGCATAGTATTCCATAGTGTATATGTGCCACATTTTTTAAATCCAGTTTATCATTGATGGGCACTTGGGTTGGTTTCAAGTCTTTGCTATTGTGAATAGTGCTGCAATAAACATACATGTGCATGTGTCTTTATAGTAGAATGATTTATAATCTTTTGGGTATATACCCAGTAATGGGATTGCTGGGTCAAGTGGTATTTCTGATTCTAGATCCTTGAAGAATTGTCACACTGTTTTTGACAATGGCTGAACTAATTTACACTCCCACTAACAGTGTGAAAGTGTTCCTATTTCTCCACATCCTCTCCAGCATGTGTTGTTTTCTGACTTTTTAATGATTGCATTCTAACTGTTGTGCGATGGTATCTCATTGTGGTTTTGATTTGCATTTCTCTAATGACCAGTGATAGTGAACTTTTTTTCATATGTTTGTTGGCTGCATAAATGTCTTCTTTTGAGAAGTGTCTGTTTATATCCTTTGCCTACTTTTTGATGGTGTTGCTTGTTTTTCTCTTGTAAACTTGTTTAAGTTCTTTGTAGATCCTGGATGTTAGCCCTTTCTCAGGTGGATAGACTGCAAAAATTTTCTCCCATTCCATAGTTTGTCTGTTCATTCCGATAATAGTTTCTTTTGCTTTGAAGAAGCTCTTTAGTTTAATTAGGTCCCATTTGTCAATTTTGGCTTTTGTTGCCATTGCTTTTGGTGTTTTAGTCATGAAGTCTTTGCCCATGTTTATGTCCTGAATGGCATTGCCTAGGTTTCCTTCTACAGTTTTTATGGTTTGGGTGTTACATTTAAGTCTTTAATCCATCTTGAGTAAATTTTTGTATAAGGTGTAAGGAAGGGGTCCAGTTTCAGTTTTCAGCATATGGCTAGCCAGTTTTTCCCAACACCGTTTATTAAATAGGGAATCCTTTCCCCATTGCTTAGTTTCATCAGGTTTGTCAAAGTACAGATGGTTGTAGATGTTTGGTGTTATTTCTGAGGCATCCGTTCTGTTCCATTGGTCTATATATCTGTTTTGACACCAATACCATGCTGTTTTGGTTACTGTACCCTTGTTCAATAGTTTGAAGTCAAGTAGTGTCGTGTCTCCAGCTTTATTCTTTTTGCTTAAGATTCTCTTGGCAATGCAGGTTCTTTTTTGGCTCCATATGAAATTTAAAGTCATTTTTTTTCTAATTCTGTGTAGAAACTCAATGGTAGCTTGATGGGGATAGCATTGAATCTATACAATCCTTTGGGCAGTATGATCATTTTCTTTTTTTTTTTTTTTTTTTTTTTTTTTTTTTTGAGACGGAGTCTCGCTCTGTCGCCCGGGCTGGAGTGCAGTGGCCGGATCTCAGCTCACTGCAAGCTCCGCCTCCCGGGTTTACGCCATTCTCCTGCCTCAGCCTCCCGAGTAGCTGGGACTACAGGCGCCCGCCACCTCACCCGGCTAGTTTTTTGTATTTTTTAGTAGAGACGGGGTTTCACCATGTTAGCCAGGATGGTCTCGATCTTCTGACCTCGTGATCCGCCCGTCTCGGCCTCCCAAAGCGCTGGGATTACAGGCTTGAGCCACTGCGCCCGGCCGATCATTTTCATAATATTGATTCTTCCTATCCATGAGCATGGAATGTTTTTCCATTTGTTTGTGTCCTCTCTTATTTCCTTGAGCAGTGATTTGTAGTTCTCCTTGAAGAGGTCCTTCACATTCCTTGTACATTGTAATCCTAGGTATTTTATTCTCTTTCTAGCAATTGTGAATGGGAGCTCACTCATGATTTGGCTCTCTGTTTGTCTGTTATTGGTGTATAGGAATGCTTGTGATTTTTGCACATTGAATTTGTATCCTGAGAATTGCTGAAATTGCTTATCAGCTTAAGGAGATTTGGAGCTGAGATGATGGGGTTTTCTCAACATACAATCATGTCATCTGCAAATAGAGACAATTTGACTTCCTCTTTTCCTATTTGAATACCCATTAGTTCTATCTCTTGTTTGATTGCCCTGGCCAGAACTTCCAATACTATGTTGAATAGGAGTGGTGAGAGAGAGCATCCTTGTCTTGTGCCAGTTTTCAAAGTGAATGCTTCTAGGTTTTGCCCATTCAGTGTGATATTAACTGTGGTTTGTCATAAGTAGCTTTTATTATTTTGATATATGTTCCATTAATACTTACTTTATTGAAAGTTTTTAGCATGAATGGGGTGTTGAATTTTGTCAAACGCCTTTTCTGCATCTATTGAGATAATCACGTGGTTTTTGTCATTGGTTCTGTTTATGTGATGGATTACATTTATTGATTTGTGTATGTTGAACAAGCCTTGCATCCCAAGGATGAAGCTGACTTGATCGTAGTGGATAAGCTTTTTGATGTGCTGCTGGATTTGGTTTGCCAGTATTTTTTTGAGGATTTTTTGCATCCATGTTCATCAGGGATATTGGCCTGAAGTTTTCTTTCTTGTTGTGTCTCTGCCAGGTTTCAGTATCAGGATGATGCTGGCCTCATAAAATGAGTTAGGGAAGAGTCCGTCTTTTTCTATTCTTAGGAATAGTTTCAGAAGAATTGGCACCAGCTCCTCTTTGTAACTGTGCTAGAATTTGGCTGTGAATCTGTCTGGTCCCGGCTATTTTTTGGTTGGTAGGCTATTAATTACTGCCTCAATTTCAAAACTTGTTATTGGTCTATTCAAGGATTTGACTTTTTCCTGGTTTAGTCTTGGGAGGGTGTATGTGTCCAGGAATTTATCCATTTCTTCTAGATTATCTAATTTATTTACATAGCGGTGTTTATAGTATTATCTGATGGTGGTTTGTATTTCTGTGGGATCAGTGCCGATATCATTTTTTATTGCATCTATTTGATTCTTCTCTCTTTTCTTCTTTATTAGTCTGGCTAGTGGTCCATCTATTTTGTTTATCTTTCAAAAAAACTAATTCCTGGATTCACTGATTTTTTTTTTTTTTTTTTTTTTGAGGCAGAGTCTCGCTCTGTCCCCAGGCTGGAGTGTGGTAGTGTGATCTTGGCTCACTGCAAGCTCCACCTCCTGGGTTCACATCATTCTCCTGCCTCAGCCTCCTGAGTAGCTGGGACTACAGGCACCCACCACCACGTCCAGCTATTTTTATTTATTTATTTTTATTTTTATTTTTAGTAGAGATGTGGTTTCACTGTGTTAGCCAGGATGGTCTCGATCTCCTGACCTCGTGATCAGCCCACCTCAGCCTCCCAAAGTGCTGGGATTACAGGGGTGAGCCACCGCACCCAGCCTCATTGATTTTTTGAAGGGTCTTTTGTGTTTTTATCTACTTCAATTCTGCTCTGATCTTAGTTATTTCTCATCTTCTGCTAGCATTTGAATTTGTTTGCTCTTGTTTCTCTAGTTCTTTTCATTATTATTTTAGGGTGTCAATTTTAGACCCTCCCTGCTTTCTCTTGTGAGCATTTAGTGCTATAAATTTCCCTCTAAACACTGCTTTGTGTGTGTCCCAAGAGATTCTGGTACATTGTGTCATTGTTCTCATTGGTTTCAAAGAACTTATTTGTTTCTGCCTTCATTTCATGATTTACCCAGTAGTCATTCTGGAGGAGGTTGTTCAATTTCCATGTAGTTGTGTGGTTTTGAGTGAGTTTCTTAATCCAGAGTTTTAATTTGATTGCACTGTGGTCTGAGAGACTGTGTGTTATGATTTCCATTGTTTTGCACTTGCTGAGGAGTGTTTTACTTCCAATTATGTGGTCAATTTCAGAATAAGTGGGATACTTTTCAGCATTCTTTATGGGGTATATACAGTGTCAGTATGCTTTTTCAAAATTTGGCTATTTTGAAAGGTTTTCCTTTTTTGTTTCGGCAGGAAAGATTTGCTGATGCTATTATTCTGACTTAAAGTAAAAGTAAAACAGGAAAATCCAAAAACATATAAAAATTAAACTCATGAGCTGGGTGCAGTGGCTCCCTCTGCAACCCAAGCACTTTGGGAGGCTGAGGCAGGTGGATTACCTGACATCAAGAGTTTGAGACCAGCCTGACCAACATGGTGAAACCTCGTCTCTACTAAAAATACAAAAAAACTAGCCGGGCGAGGTGGCAGGTGCCTGTAGTCCCAGCTACTCCGGAGGCTGAGGCGGGAGAATGGCGTAAATCCGGGAGGCAGAGCTTGCAGTGAGCTGAGATCCGGCCATTGCACTCCAGCCAGGGCGACAGAGCAAGACTCTGTCTCAAAAAAAAAAAAAAAAAAAAAAAGAGTCAAAAAATTTGATTTTGTTAAGATGTCAGTAAAACCTATAGTGGTAAACAAATTCGACATAATTTCTATAAAAATCCTAATAGCACAGGATTTTTAAACAGAAATATTCTTTTACATTTTAAAATTTGATTATGAACTATAACTAGCCAAACACCCATGAAAAAGAGGAGCCAATATACTTTCTCATTTCAAAACATATTAAAAGCTATAATAAAAACAATGTAATACTGACACAAAGACAGATAAACAGATGATAAATCAGAATACAGAACCCAGAAATGAACCCTTCTATAAATAAGTGATCTTCCACAAAGCTGCCATGAGCACACAATAAAGATAATATCTTCAAAAATTAATGCTGAAAATGGAATATCTATACTTATAAAGTTGAATTCTTTCCTTGAACTCTATGCAAAAAATTTTTAAATAAAATACTTAGATATAAAAAATAGCTAACAAATCTCTTTTAAAAAATGGAGAAAAACATGACATTGGCCTTGGAATCATTGTCTTAGATAACATTAAATGCATGCACAGGCCGGGCGCGGTGGCTCAAGCCTGTAATCCCAGCACTTTGGGAGGCCGAGACGGGTGGATCATGAGGTCAAGAGATCGAGACCATCCTGGCTAATACGGTGAAACCCCGTCTCTACTAAAAAATACAAAAAACTAGCCGGGCGACGAGGCGGGCGCCTGTAGTCCCAGCTACTCGGGAGGCTGAGACAGGAGAATGGCGTGAACCCGGGAGGCGGAGCTTGCAGTGAGCTGAGAGCCGGCCACTGCACTCCAGCCTGGGCGGCAGAGCAAGACTCCGTCTCAAAAAAAAAAAAAAAAAAAAAAAAAAAAAAAATAAATAAATAAATAAATGCATGCACAACAACGGAAAGAACAGAAAAATTTAACTGAAATATATGCCAAAATTTTTGCACATCAAAAAAAAAAAAAAAAAAAAATCAAGAGCGTGACAATTCCTCCTAGGAAATCAATGAAAATATTTGCAAATCACATGTGACAGAAGTTAATATTCAGAACATATAAGCAACTCTTAAAACTGAACAATAAAGTTAAATAACAGGATTTAGAAATGGAAAACTAGTTAAACTAAACTTTTTTTTTTTTTTTTTTTTTTTGAGAGGGAGTCTTGCTCTGCCGCCCAGGCTGGAGTGCAGTGGCCTGCTCTCAGCTCGCTGCAAGCTCCGCCTCCCGGGTTCACGCCATTCTCCTGTCTCAGCCTCCCGAGTAGCTGGGACTACAGGCGCCCGCCTCGTCGCCCGGCTAGTTTTTTGTATTTTTTAGTAGAGACGGGGTTTCACCGTATTAGCCAGGATGGTCTCGATCTCTTGACCTCATGATCCACCCGTCTCGGCCTCCCAAAGTGCTGGGATTACAGGCTTGAGCCACCGCGCCCGGCCTTAAACTAAACTTTTATCAAAAGTATAAATGGTAAGATCATTTGAAAGGACACGTAAAATTAGTAATTTGTAGAGGAATTCATAAATGTCACAATGAAATACAAAATAACTTCACACCCATTAGAATAGCCACTATCAATTTTTTTCAGAAAACCAAATCTGTTGATGATGCTATGAAAATGAAGCCTATGTTGATTTTTGGTAGAAAACAAAGATGCAGCCATTATTTTAAAATGTTATAAATGTTCCTCAGATAATTAAAAATAAAATTATAATCAACTACAGCAATCATTTATAAATTGATTTCCAAAGTATGCAATGCAGAACCTGGAAGAGATATGTAAACGTTTATGCTTATTGTACCAGATTTCACAAAAGCGAAATATCTGAAGCAACCTACATGTCCCTTGATTTATAAATACAACAAAAAATTTAACATATACATACATGGAGCCGGGCGCGGTGGCTCAAGCCTGTAATCTCAGCACTTTGGGAGGCCGAGACGGGCGGATCACGAGGTCAGGAGATCGAGACCATCCTGGCTAACACGGTGAAACCCTGTCTCTACTACAAAATACAAAAAACTAGCCGGGCGAAGTGGCGGGCGCCTGTAGTCCCAGCTACCTGGGAGGCTGAGGCAGGAGAATGACATAAACCCTGGAGGCAGAGCTTGCAGTGAGCTGAGATCCAGCCACTGCACTCCAGCCTGGGCGACAGAGTGAAACTCCGTCTCAAAAAAAAAAAAAAAAAAAAAAAAAAAAAAGCCAATATTACTCTAATACCAAGATCAGGAAAAGGCATAATAAAAGAAAACTGGCCGGGCGCGGTGGCTCAAGCCTGTAATCCCAGCACTTTGGGAGGCCGAGGCGGGCGGATCACGAGGTCAGGAGATCGAGACCCTCCTGGCTAACACGGTGAAACCCCGTCTCTACTAAAAATACAAAAAACTAGCCGGGCGCGGTGGCGGGCCCCTGTAGTCCCAGCTACTCGGAGGCTGAGGCGGGAGAATGGCGGGAACCCGGGAGGCGGAGCTTGCAGTGAGCTGAGATCCGGCCACTGCACTCCAGCCTGGGCGACACAGCGAGACTCCGTCTCAAAAAAAAAAAAAAAAAAAAAAAAAGAAAACTATGCACCAATGTTCTTGATGAGCATAAATGCAAAAATCTTCAATAAAATACTAGCTAACCAAACACAGCAGCATATTAATAAGATAGTACACCATAATCGAGAACATTTTATGCTAGGGATGCAGAGATGATTTAACATAGGCAAGTCAATACATATTATACACCAAATAAATAGAATTAAAACAAAAATTATATGAATATTTCAATATACACAGAAAAATCATTTAGCAAAATCCAGCATCCCTTTATGATTAAAATCCTCAGCAAAACTGGGATAGAGGGAACATATTGTGAAGTCATAAAAGCCATCTATGACAGGCCGGGCACGGTTGCTCACACCTGTAATCCCGGCACTTTGGGAGGCCGAGGTGGGCAGATCACCTGAGGTCAGGAGTTTGAGATCAGCCTGGCCAACATGGTGAAACCTAGGCTGTTCAAAAATACAAAAATTAGCCAGGCATGATGGTGGGTGCTAGTAGTCCTAGCTACTGGGGAGGCTGAGGTAGGAGAATCGCTTGAGTCCGGAAGGCAGAGATTGCAGTGAACAGAGATCCTGACATTGCACTCCAGTCTGGGCGACAGAGTGATACTCCGTCTAAAAAAAAAAAAAAAAAAAGCCGTCTATGATACAAAGCCAAAATTACACTTAACGGGAAAAAGTTGAAAGGATTTTTTCTGAGAACTGGAACAAGACAATAATGCGCAGTCTCACCACTTCTATTCAACACAGTAATGGATGTCTTAGCCAGAGCAATCAGAGTAAAGCAAAAAATAAACAGCATGGGCCGGACGCGGTGGCTCACACCTGTAATCCCAGAACTCTGGGAGGCCGATGTAGGCGGATCACGAGGTCAGGAGATCGAGACCACCTTGGCCAACACGGTGAAACCCTGTCTCTATTAAAAATACAAAAAATTAACCGGGCGTGGTGGCAGACGCCTGTAGTCCCAGATACTTGGGAGGTTGAGGCAGGAGAATGGCATGAACCTGGGAGGCGGAACTTGCTGTGAGCCGAGATTGTGCCACTGCACTCCAGCCTGGGTGACAGAGCAAGGCTCCGTCTCAAATAAATAAATTAAATAATAATAATAATAATAAAATAAATTAAACATCATCTAAATTGGTAAAGAGGAAGTCAAATTGTCACTGTTTACCAGTGATATAGTTGTATACCTAGTGTAGCAGGACGAGCGGCAGACAAAACTCCTCAGACACCGAGTCACAGAAGGAAGGGGTTTATTTGGCCGGGGGTATCGGCAAGACTTCAGTCTCAAGAGCCAAGCTCCCTGAGTGAGCAACTCCTGTCCCTTTTAAGGGCTCAGAACTCTAAGGGGGTACATGCAAGAGGGTCGTGACTGATTGAGCAAGCAGGGGGTACGTGACTAGGGGCCGCGTGCACTGGTAAAACAAGATTGGGATTTTCACAGTGCATTTCTTTTCTTTTTTTTTTTTTTTTTTGAGACCGAGTCTTGCTCTGTCCCCCAGGCTGGAGTGCAGTGGCCGGATCTCAGCTCTCTGCAAGCTCCGCCTCCCGGGTTTTCCGCCATTCTCCCGCCTCAGCCTCCGGAGTAGCTGGGACTACAGGCGCCCGCCACCTCACTAGGCTAGTTTTTTTTATTTTTTAGTAGAGACGGGGTTTCACCGGGTTAGCCAAGATGGTCTCGATCTCCTGACCTCGTGATCCGCCCGTCTTGGCCTCCCAAATTGCTGGGATTACAGGCTTGAGCCACTGCACCCAGCCTTCACAGTGCATTTCTATACAATGTCTGTAATCTATAGATAACAGAACCAATTAGGTCAGGGGTCCATCTTTAACTACCAGGCCCAGGGTGTGGCGCTGGGCTGTCTTCCTGTGGATTTCATTTCTGCCTTTTAGTTTTTACTTCTTCTTTCTTTGGAGGCAGAAATTGGGCATCAAACAATATGAGGGGTGGTCTCCTCCCTTACTAGGAAACCCTAAACACTCATCTAAAAAGCTTTTAGGACCGGGTGCAGTGGCTCAAGCCTGTAATCCCAGCACTTTGGGAGGTGGAGGCAGGTGGATTACCCGAGGTCAGGAGTTCAAGACCAGCCTGACCAACATGGTAAAACCCCATCTCTAATAAGAATGGTGGTGGTGAGTGGCTGTAATCCCAGCTACTAGGGAGGCTGAGACAGGAGAATCACTTGAATCTGGGAGGCAGAGATGGCAGTGAGCTGAGATCATGTCACTGCACTCCAGCCTGGGTGACAGAGTAAGACCTTGTCTCAAAAAGAAAACAAATAAGGCCGGGCGCGGTGGCTCAAGCCTGTAATCCCAGCACTTTGGGAGGCCGAGACGGGCGGATCACGAGGTCAGGAGATCGAGACCATCCTGGCTAACACGGTGAAACCCCGTCTCTACTAAAAAATACAAAAAAATTAGCCGGGTGAGGTGGCGGGCGCCTGTAGTCCCAGCTACTCGGGAGGCTGAGGCAGGAGAATGGCGTTAACCCGGGAGGCAGAGCTTGCAGTGAGCTGAGATCTGGCCACAGCACTCCAGCCTGGGTGGCAGAGCGAGACTCCGTCTCAAAAAAAAAAAAAAGAAAACAAATAAACAAACAAAAAAACCTTTTCGATCTGATACATAAATTCAGTAAAATTTCAGGATACAAAATCAATGTGCACAAATTAGTGGCACCGGTGTACACCAACAGCGACCAAACTAAGTATTAAATTAAGAAGTCATTATTTTAAAATAGCTGCAAAAAATATATATAATTAGGAATATGTCTAACCAAGGTGGTGAAAAATCTTTACAAGGAAAACTACAAAACGTTGCTGAAAGAAGTCATAGACTGTCATGCACATCTCTGTGAAGAGACCACCAAACAGGCTTTGTGTGAGCAATAAAGCTTTTTAATCACCTGGGTTCAGGTGGGCTGAATCCGAAAAGAGAGTCAGTGAAGGGAGATAGGGGGCGGGGCTGTTTTCTAGGATTTGGGTAGGTAAAGGAAAATTACAGTCAAAGGGGGTCATTCTCTGGTGGGCAGGGGTGTGGGGGTGGTCACAAGGTGCTCAGTGGGGGATCTTTTGAGCCAGGAAAAGGAATTTCACAAGGTAATGTCTTCAGTTAAGGCAGGAACAGGCCATTTTCACTTCTTTTGTGGTGGAATGTCCTCAGTTAAGGCAGGAACCGGCCATCTGGATGTGTACGTGCAGGTCACAGGGGATATGATGGCTTAGCTTTGGCTCAGAGTCCTGACATAGACAACAAAAACAAATGGAAACATATTTCATGCTTATGGATGGGTAGCAATCCTATTGTGACAATGATCAACCTACCAAAATTAGTCTACAAATTCAATGTAATTTCCATCAAAATAACACTATCATTCTTCACAGAACTAGAAAAAAAATCCTAAAATTTATATAATTTAAAAAGAGAGTCTCCATAGTCAAAGCAAGACTAAGAAAAACAAAACAAAACAAGACCAAAAACACAGACCAAAAAATCTGAAGGCATCACATTAACTGACTTCAAACTATACTATAAGGCTATAGTTACCAAAACAGCATTATATGGGTATAAAAATAGACATGTAGACCAATGAAACAGAATAGGAAAACCAGAAATAAACCCAAATACTTATAGCCAACTGATGTTTGACAAAGTAAACAAAGATATAAGGTGGGGAAAGAACACCCTATTCAATAAATGGTGCTGGCATAATTGGGAAGCCACATATTGAAGAATAAAACTGGATCTTTGGCTGGGCACGTTGGCTCATACCTGTAATCCTAGCACTTTGAGAGGTTGAGGTGGGTGGATCATGAGGTCAGGAATTCAAGGCCAGTCTGATCTCAACTAAAAATACAAAAAAAAAAAAAAAAAAAAAAAAATTAGCAGAGTACAGTGGCGGGTGCCTGTAATCCCAGTTATTCAGAGGCTGAGGCAGAGAATTCCTTGAACCCAGGAGCCAGAGGTTGCAGTAAGCCGAGATCACGCCACTGAACTCCAGCCTGGGAACAGAGAGAGACTCCGTCTCAAAAAGATAAAATAAATAAAAAATAAAATAAGGGGATCTTCATCTTTCACCTTATACAAAAATCAACTCAAGATGGATCAAATAGTGTCAGGCCTCTGAACCCAAATAAGCCATCATATCCCTGTGACCTGCATGTATACATCCAGATGGCCTAAAGTAACTGAAGAATCACAAAAGAAGTGAAATTTAAATGGCCTGTTCCTGCCTTAACTGATGACATTCCACCATAAAAGAAGTGAAAATGGCTGGTCCTTGCCTTAACTGATGACATTACCTTGTGAAATTCCTTCTCCGGGCCCATCCTGGCTCAGAAATCTCCCCCACTGAGCACCTTGTGACCCCCACTCCTGCCCACCAGAGAACAACACCCCTTTGACTGTAATTTTCCTTTACCTACCCAAATCTTGTAAAACGGCCCCACCCCATCTCCCTTCGCTGACTCTCTTTTCGGACTAAGTCCGCCTGCACCCAGGTAAAATAAACAGCCTTGTTGCTCACACAAAGCCTGTTTGCTGGTCTCTTCACAGGGACGCGAGTGAAAAATACTTTAATCTAAGACCTGAAACTACCCAAATTCTAAAGCATTGAAAAAACTCTTCTAGGCATTGACTTAGGTAAAGAGTGCACGACCAAGAACCCCAAAGCAAATGCAACAAAAACAAAGACAGATGGGACTTAAACAGTTCTCAAAAGAAGATATACAAATGGCCAACGAACATAGAAAAAAAAATATTGAACATCACTAATGATTAACAATCAGGGAAATGCAAATCAAAACCACAATGTGATACCACCTTACTCTTGCAAGAATGACCATGAGTGGCCGGGCATGGTGGATCTTGCCTGTAATCCCAGCACTCTGGGAGACTGAGAAGGGTGAATCACCTGAGGTCAGGAGTTCCTGACCAGCCTGGCCAATGGTAAAACCCTGCCTCTACTGAAAATACAAAAATTAGCAGGGTGAGAGGGGCAAGTGTCTGTAATCCCTGTTACTGCGGAGTCTGAAGTGGAGAATCGCTTGAAGCGCGAAGGCGGATGTTGCAGTGAGCCGAGATCGCACCACTGCACTCCAGTCTGGGCGAAGAGCCAGACTCCATCTCAAAAACAAACAAGCAAACAAACAGAAAAGACCATAATTAAAACATCAAAAAATAGGCCAGGCACGGTGACTCATGCCTGTAATCACAGCAAACTCCGTCTCAAAAAAAAAAAAAAAAAAAAAGAAAAGAAAAGAAAAGAAAAAAATGAAATAGGGGATAAAAACCCAAATATTGTATGTCCTCACTTATAAGTGGGAGCTAAGCTGTGAAGATGCAAAGGCATGAAAATTATATAATGGGGCCTGGTGCGGTGGCTCACAACTGTAATCCCAGCACCTTGGGAGGCAGAGATGGGCGATCACCTGAAGTCAGGAGTTCAAGACCAGCCTGACCAGCATGGAGAAACCCTGTCTCTACTAAAAACACAAAATTAGCCGAGCATGTTGGGGCACGCCTGTAATCCCAGCTGCGGGGTCTGAGGCTGGAGAATCACTTGAACCTGGGAGGCGGAGGTTGTGGTGAGCCGAAATCATGCCACTGTACTACAGCGTAGGCAACAAGAGCGAAACTCTGTCTCAAAATAAATAAATAAATAAATAAATAAATAAATAAATAAATAAATAAATAAAAGAATTATATAATGGACTCTGGGCACTCAGCGGGAAGGGTGGGAGAGGGGGTGAGGGGGTGAGGGATGAAAGACTACACTGTTGTACCTGAGCGAGTTAGAGAAACACCACACTTTGAGACAAATTTAAGGGTCCTGTATTAGCCGGCGACCGAGAGAGGGCTAACGCTCGAAATTCTCTCGGCCCCTAGGAAGGGGCTTGGTCTTCTTTTATACTTAGGATTAGGAAGGGGAGCAGGGAGCTCAGTTGCAACAATTCTACAGAGTAAAAACACGTAAACAAGCTAAAAAGACAGGTGGTTACAGAGAAACAGTTTCCAGGTGCAGGGGCTCTAAATCTTTCATAAGATGTTATATATGTGGGCTCTGCCGGACACAAACTCAAGACTTTATGGTGTTATCTCTCGAAAAAAATCCTAGGAACTTCGTACATTGCTTGCTTCAGTATGTTATCAGTTAATTGGACTCTTTGATATGTTGAGAATCTGCTTACACAAGTTAACTCCTTGAGGAAGGGGGTGGGTAAGGAGTCCTTGAAGCCTTGCAAATGATGGAGCTAAATGGAGTTCATCCGGCTTTTTCAGCTAAGGGAGAGCTTATTCATGTGGAAACAAGGCTAGGTGATTAAGGAAGAAAGGAGAGTCTAAAAACAAAGTTAGTAAAAAACAAGGTCAGGTGTTACAACACTTTGGGTACAGTGAACATTGCTTGGGAGATTGGTGCACCTTAATCTCAGAAACCACCACAAAAGAACTTATCCATGTAACCAAATACTACCTATATCCCAAAACTATTGACGAAAATAAAAATCTCCAAACTCCCATAAGTTTCAGTTTATATGCTTTGGCTTTTTTTCTTTCTTTTTTTTTTTTTTTTTAGAAAGGGCTCACTCTGTCACCCAGAATGGAGTGCAGTGGCTTGATCAGGGCTCACTGCAGCCACAACCTCGGGGGCTCAGGCAATCCTCCTACTTCAGCCCCTGAATAGCTGGTAGTACAAGTTGAGGTCACCAAGCTAAATTAGCTGGGTGTGGTGGTGGGCGCCTGTAATCCCACCCATTCTGGAGGCTGAGGCAGGAGAATCACTTGAACCCAGGAGGCGGAGGTTGCAGTGAGCTGAGATTATGCCATTGCACTTTAGCCTGGCCAACAGAGCAAGACTCTATCTCAAAAAAAAAAAAAAAAATTAAGGTTGTTTCACGTTAAAAAAAAAAGTCTATTAAAATATAAAAAGTCAAAAAGTGAGATTATAAAATATATATGAAAATCTAGGGTGTTCAAAAATGACAAGTTTGATGGATTTATAAGGTTTTACTAAAATTAGGTTTAGATTTTTGTTGTTTTGAGATGGCATTTCCCTCTTGTTGCCTAGGCTGGAGTGCAATGGCGGGATCTTGGCTCACTGTAATCTCCACCTCCTGGGTTCAAATGATTCTCCTGCCTCAGCCTCCTGAGTAGCTGGGATTACAGGCGCCCACCACCATGCCCAACTAATTTTTGTATTTTTAGTAGAGAAGGAGTTTCACCATGTTGACCAGGCTGGTCTTGAACTTCTGACCTCCAGTGATCCGCCCGCCTAGGCCTTCCAAACTGTTGGGATTAAAGGCGCAAGCCATCGCGCCCGGCTTTCAGTATTGATAATACACTATTACTAAAGTAAAAATTGGTTTACTCTTGAACAAAAGTTTTATGTATTATTAACATGACAGTACAATATATTTGTTCACATTTCGAATACATTTAAAAAGAGAGAGAGTAAAGAAGAGATAGAATTTTCCCACGCTCTGGGGTGGGCCTGGCACAGCTCAGGGAGGAAGCCCTGCCTGAAAAGGCTGCAGCCTAGGCTGGCACTCTTTCTTCATTTAGCCCAGTATCTGATCACATCTTCTGTTACTCAGGGCCTGAAGGGACGGGGCCTTAAACATTATCCAATCAAGGACTCTGGGCTGGGAACGTCCAATCAGGCACGCAGCTGGAGCGGACTGGGCGGATTCCGGGACGTAGGAACCTTAGGCTTTCCCTGCAGCCCGAGGTCAAGGTCTCTTCCTTACTGGTGTGTGTCCTCTGCTCCTAGAGGTCCAGATCTGCGGCCCTGTGGCCTGCAGGTGTTGGGAGATACACAACTAAGTCGCCAGGACCCCCTGGAAGCCTAGAAATGGTGAGTGTGCCGGGTCCGACATCCCCAGAGAGTGGCAGGGGCTGGTTGGAACCGGCGGGAAGTGGCTATGGCGGGACTCTGGCCTCCCCGCAGTCAGCTCCACATCTGCGCTCCGAGTTCTCCTTGCCTAGCTGGACCTCAGTCCCCTTCAGCCCTAAGATGGCGGCTGCGCCGACAGCCGGCCCAGGGCGTCCTGTCTCTTCCCTGCGCTGTAATTGTGCCCTGGCCTTGAGCCTTCTTGGGGCAGGTCTGCACCCGCAGCGCGGAGTCTCTCCCAGATGTGCAGGGACCATGGGAGGGTAGTCAGAGGAGAATCCTGACTCGGAGTGTGGGTTCATGAATGGGAAGAGCTTTGGTCAGTGAGGTTCCCAGTTCCTGTTTCCTCTTATTAAAAATTTATGGAAGTTACTGCAAAAATATTAAAGAATTTAATCGAAGAGTGATTCCAAAATTGTAGAGCACCCAGCTATGGGTTGTAGTTTATGATAGGTCTATTGAAGGGGTTTGACGGAAAGAGTTTTGTAAGGTGCATAATGAAGAAAACCACATTCAATAATTGGTTAGGTACAGTTACCTAGTTTCTTGTTTTGTTTCATTATTATTATTATTATTATTATTATTATTTTTTTTTTTTTTTTGAGACGGAGTCTTGCTCTGTCGCCCAGGCTGGAGTGCAGTGGCCGGATCTCAGCTCACTGCAAGCTCTGCCTCCTGGGTTCACGCCATTCTCCTGCCTCAGCCTCCCGAGCAGCTGGGACTACAGGCGCCGGCCACCACGCCCGGCTAGTTTTTTGTATTTTTTTAGTAGAGACGGGGTTTCACCATGTTAGCCAGGATGGTCTCGATCCCCTGACCTTGTGATCCGCCCGTCTCGGCCTCCCAAAGTGCTGGGATTACAGGCTTGAGCCACCGCGCCCGGCTCATTATTATTATTTTTTGAGACCGAGTCATCCCTCTGTCGCCCAGGCTGGAGTGCAGTGGCACGATCTTGGTTCACTGCAAGCTCCGCCTCCCGGGTTCACCCCATTCCCCTGCCTCAGCAGGGACAACAGCCCCCTGCCACCACGCCCGGCTAATTTTTTTTGTATATTTTTAGTAGAGACGGGGTTTCACCGCGTTAGCCAGGATGGTCTGATCTCCTGACCTCGTGATCCGCCCGCCTCGGCCTCGAAAAGTGCTGAGATTATAGGCGTGAGCCACCGTGCCCGACCTTGTAGTTTCTTAATTTGTAACATCAAGATGGAAATTTCTTGGTTATGTAATCAGAGGTTAATTGGCAGTTTATAGTGTGTTAAGCCTGAAGTTTTTTCCCCCCAAAGGAGTAATTTACAAAAAATGTATTTGTATTAGATTTTTTTTTTTTTTTTTTTTTTTTTTTTTTGAGACGGAGTCTGGCTCAGTCGCCCAGGCTGGAGTGCAGTGGCGCGATTTCGACTCACTACAAGCTACACCTCCTGGGTTCACGCCATTCTCCTGCCTCAGCCTCCCAAGTAGCTGGGACTACAGGCGTCCGCCGCCATGCCCGGCTAATTTTTTGCATTTTTAGTAGAGACGGGGTTTCACCGTGTTAGCCAGGATAGTCTCGATCTCCTGACCTCGTGATCCGCCCGCCTCGGTCTCCCAAAGTGCTGGGATTACAGGCGTGAGCCACCGCACCCGGCCTAGATTTTTTTTTTTTTGATACCAAGTCTCACTCTGTTGCCCAGGCTGGAGTGCAATGGCGACATCTGGGCTCACTGCAATCTCCGCCTCCCAGGTTCAAGCGATTCTCTTGCCTCAGCCTCCCACATATCTGGGATTACAGGCACGCGCCACCATGCCCAGCTAACTTTGTATTTTTAACAGGGACGGTGTTTTACCTTGTTGGCCAAGTTGGTCTCGAAATCCTGATTTCAAGTGATCCACCAGCTTCCGCCTGCCAACGTGCTGGGGTTACAGGTGTAAGCCGGGGAGCCTGGCCGAAGTAGATTTTTTTAAAAGTAGAAATTAGGAACTAGAGCCTCCTCAGTCTAACTGCCAGCCACTTTATTTTCACACCCCACAAGGAACTGCTGTTTCCTTGCATTTTTCACATGAGTCCCAAATAGGGCCTCAAGGCATTCTGACATCCCCTAGTTCTCCAGCCTTACTCTGGCTTGTAGTAAAATACTTAGTATCCACTTCCTTCTGACATTCCCAAAAGCCAATTTCCCCTCCCTTATTCACATTATCAACTATTTGTCCTTTAGTGTATATTTTGATACCTATTTTAATCTTTTTTTTTTTTTTTTTTTTTTTTTTGAGACGTAGTCTTGCTCTGTCGCCCAGGCTGGAGTACAGCGGCGCGATCTCAGCTCACTGCAAGCTCCGCCTTCCGGGCTTACACCATTCTCCTGCCTCAGCCTCCCGAGTAGTTGGGATTACTGGTGCCCGCCACCATGCCCAGCTAATTTTTTTGTATTTTTAGTAGAGACAGGGTTTCACCGTGTTGGTCAGGATGGTCTCAATCTCCTGACTTAATGATCTGCCTGCCTCAGCCTCCTAAAGTGCTGGGATTACAGGCACGAGCCACCACGCCTGGCCCTCAGGTGTGTTTTTTTTTTTATTTCTGAGTGATTTCAAACAGAATTCCATCTAGCTTTTAGCATGTTAGCTACCGAGGAAAAAAATCAAAATTTTTCTTCCATTTCGGCTATAGAGAATTAATATATTTCCACAAGAAAATGTGGTAGATAATTGGTGCGTTACATAGATTCGTGGAAACATCAGTTTCTTTTTTTGCAGTGAATTTGCAAAAATAAATATCTTTGCTCTATATCCTGTTATTTCAATTTCTGAATTTAATGGTAAATTTTATGTGATGAAACTTGGTACCTCCTAGAAGTGTTCCCGTATAACTGTTTACCACATGATTTTTAATACAAAAAGTAAAATAATGCTTTATTGTCAAAAAAATACATTTACTTCTTTTACTGAGGTACAAAAGGTAAGCATCTTACATTTTTCTTATTTGGACACTTTTTGAATCATTTTGCTGGATTTTTCAAACACTTAGTTTCAAAAACTAAGTGAATGACTGACATGGTAATTAAAGCTTGAGCCCAATGACTGCAAGCTGAGGTTAATTTTGAGCCAGCAAAAAGAGGTTATTAAAGGCCCAGTTAGTTCCTTCTGGAAAGCCTTTCCTGCAGATGTCCCAGCCTGCTTACCCCAGCCGTGGAAGAGGTCTCTATAGTGAGAGAAGCTACAGAGTCCTGGAAAGCTGGGGCCCCACAGGCAGATGCAGTTAAGGTTAAGAAAGAAGGGATTTGGGGGTCTTACTGAAGATAAAATTGTTACTGTTTTGAGGCAGTTTCGAGAGGTTTTAAAATAAACCAGTTAGATGTACATAAAAAAAAATTGGATTCCAAAGGAGTATTGCAACAGGAGGAAGCACCAACTATAAGATCTTTAAGGATTGCAAAGATTAGGTAGAAAAGGGCCTTTTTTTCCTAGGGAAAAGCAAATGACATTAGAAAGAAGGTGAGGGGAATGTTTGAAGGGTGAAATACTCAGATTTTAGATCAGAGAATGTTTTACCATGAAGTCAGTGTGTTCTTAGGAGTTCTTCAGACAGTGACTCTGCAGTAGCATAAAATGAGGTTGTATGGTGGCTCAGACTGAGCATAGCTTAGATTTCAGGATCCTGTGGGAAGAAAATAAACTTAAGTTTGATTAAAAAGTATTTTATGTTGACCACTGAAGGCAAATTCAGCTGACTTTTTTAATGAGAATAAGAAAATATGCAGAGTGTTTTCCTGGCTGTGTAGTACATAAGAGAAAAGAGCACCATCTAAGTCATAATGGGAAGGGTGTTTCTTTTCATAAAATGTTCCTGGAGAACACAGAGGATAGAGAATTTTATTAATCATGGCTCTTTATTATCTATATGCTGCATCTTTTCCCACATCTTTTCTTGGTTCTATACTTTTCTTCCATTTGACTTTTTGGGGTTTGTATATTTTGTTTGAAGTCAGTGACTATAACTACAGTGTTCTGTTGAGTTCTGTGAGTAGCTCTCTCAGATTATTGGATTTCAAAAAGGAGAGTCCCTAATTTTTAAACAGTAGGTCAGAAGCATAGATGATCCCTTGGAGTTTGTGACTGGCATCTGCAGTGAGGACAATGTTGTGGGACTGAGCCCTGAATCAGGGTCTGTGCTGACTCTGGGTGGTGTCAGAATTCAAGTGTTAGACAAAGAGTTGGTGTTGGAGAATTGTTGGTGTTCATCAAACTCTGCAGATTTGGTGCCAGAAGAAAGATAGCACAGACTCCTGGCCTGGAATGAAACTCTAAGTGTCTGGGAATAGGAGGCTCTGCTCTCCTCTACACAGGCTGTCACACTGTCCCTTGTTCTTTAATTTCAGATCTCCTCCCAGGGTGAGAGGACTGAAAACTTAGAGATCTGATGACAAACCCCCTTTTCCACAGCTGCCAGCAGAGGATTTCCACCCACTCACAAACACTCACTAGACATTGATGTGTCCACACCCCTCTCAGGACAAGGCACCACCCTCAGGAATTTTACCACAGCATTTTTGACCCTAGTGGGTTTTTTGGCCAGAAACCTACAAAAGTGTCTACGAGTCTCCTGGCATATCTCTATTTTCAAACACTGAATCTGCAGTAGCAACCTGTTTCTCCACCAGCCTTGGGTTCGTAATCTTATCTGCCTGCATGGACCCAGAAATAAATCAGAGTACAGCCCCACCTGGGCCACTAGCACATAGCACTAGCACATAGCACATAGCACAAACCAGTCCTTCTACCTGCCTTGTACTTTCTCCAATGCAGGGACTTATTTTTCTTTTAACTTTTATTTTTGGTTGGTTCAAGGGTACACGTGCAGCTTTGTCATACAGCTAAAATTGTGTCATGGGAGTTTGGTGTGCAGATTATTTTGTCACTGCAGTACTAATCATAGCACCAAAAAGGTATTTTTTCTGATCCTTTTAGTCCTCCCACCCTTCTCCCTCAACTAGGCCTCAGTGTCTTTTTCTCCTGTGTTCTTGTGTTATTATTTAGCTCTTACTTATAAATAATAACATGCATTTGGTTTTCTGTTTCTGCATCAACTTTCTTTTTTTTTTTTTTTTTTGAGGCGGAGTCTCGCTCTGTCGCCCGGACTGGAGTGCAGTGGCCGGATCTCAGCTCACTGCAAGCTCCGCCTCCCGGGTTTACGCCATTCTCCTGCCTCAGCCTCCCGAGTAGCTGGGACTACAGGCGCCCGCCACCTCGCCCGGCTAGTTTTTGTATTTTTAGTAGAGAGGGGGTTTCACTGTGTTAGCCAGGATGGTCTCGATCTCCTGACCTTGTGATCCGCCCGTCTCGGCCTCCCAAAGTGCTGGGATTACAGGCTTGAGCCACCGCGCCCGGCCCCTGCATCAACTTTCTAAGAATAGTGAGCTCCAGCTTCATCCATGTTGCTGCAAAGGACATAATCTTGTTTTTGTTTTTTTTTAAGGCCACACAGTATTTCATGATTTCATGATGTTTATGTACCATATTTGTTTGGTTGGTTGGTTTGAGATGGAGCCCCGCTCTGTCACTCAGGCTGGAGTGCAGTGGCATGATCTCGGCTCACTGCACCCTCCACCTCCCGGGTTCAAGCAATTCTGCCACAGCCTCCAGAGTAGCTGGGATTACAGGTGTGTGCCACCACACTCAGCTAATTTTTGTATTTTTAGAATAGACAGAGTTTTGCCATGTTGGCCACGTTGGTCTCGAACTCCTGACTTCAGGTGATCTGCCCCCTTGGCCTCCCAAAGTGCTGGGTGTGGTGTGAGCTACCACACCCAGCCCATATTTTGTTTTTATTAAGTTTATTAAGTTTTTAATTTTTTGTTATTTTTGGAGACAGTGTCTCACTCTTTTTCTCAGGCTGGAGTGCAGTGGTGTGATCTTGGCTCACTGAAACCTCAACCTCTCAGGCTCAAGAAATCCTCTTCTATCTAAGCTTCACAAGTAGCTAAGACTAAAGGCTTGTGCCACCATGCCTAGCTAATTTTTATTTTTGTCCTTTTTTTTAATAGATGGGATTTTGCCATGTTGTCCATGCGGGTCTCAAACTCCTGAACTCAGGCAATCCACCTGGCTCAGCCCCTAAAGTGCTGGATTACAGGCATGTGCCATCCTGCCCAGCCATACCGTATTTTCTTTATCCAGTCTACCAGTGTGATAGGCATTTAGGTTGATTCCATGTCTTTGCTATTGAGAATAGCGCTGCAATTAATGTGATTGTGCATGTGTCTTTATGATAGAATAATTTATATATTTTTAGGTATATACCCAATTGTGAGGTTACTGGGTCAAATGGTCATTTTGTTTTTAGTTTAGTGAGGAATCACCACACTGCTTTTCACAATGGTTGAATTATAATAATGGCCATTCTCACTGGTTTGAGATAATTTCTCATTGTGGTTTTCTTTTGCATTTCTCTAATGATTAGTGATGGGCCTTTTTATATGCTTGTTAGCCACATGTTTGTCTCCTTTTGAAGACAAACATCTTTTTCTTTTTTTTTTTTTTTGTCTTTTAAGTTAGTTTTTTTTTTTTTTCTTGTAAACTTGTTTTAGTTTTTTATGGATTCTGGATAGTAGACCTTTGTCAGAAGCATAGTTTGCAAATATTTTCTATTATTTTGTAGGATGTCTCTTTACTGTGTTGATAGTTTCCTTTGCTGTGAAAAAGTTTAATTAGGTCCCATTTGTCAATTTTTGCTTTTGTTGCAATTGCTTTTCATATATTCGTCATGAAATCTTTGCCAGTTTCTATGTCTTCAATGACACTTCTTTCCAGGGTTTTTTTTAATATATAATTTTTAGGATTAACATTTAAGTCTTTCATTTACTTTAAGTTGGTTTTTTTACTTGGTATTATAAAAGGGTCCAGTTTCAATCTGCTACATAGTGCTAGCTAGTTATTCTAGCAACATTTATTAGATAGGAAATTCTTCCCACATTCCTGTTGTCACCTTTGTTGAATATCAGATGGTTTTAGGTGTGTAGCATTATTTCTGGGCTCCCTAGTCTGTCACATTGGCCTATGAGTTTGTTTTTGTACCAGTACCATGTTGCTTTGTTTACTGTAGCACTGTTGTGTAGTTTGAAGTCAGGTAATGTAACGCCTTCAACTTTGTTGTTTTTGCTTATGATTGCCTTGGCTATTCAGGCTCTTTCTTGGTTCCATGTGAATTTTAAAATAGTTCTGTTTTTTTAGTTCTGTTAAAAAATATTTTGGTGGTTTGATTAAGTTAGCATTACATCTATAAATTTATTTAAGCAGTATGGTTGTTTTTATGATAGTGATTTTTTTTTATTCATGAGCATAAAATGGTTTTGCATTTGTTTCTGTCATCTCTGGCTTCTTTAAGCATTGTTTTATAATTCTTGTCATAGCGATCTTTTACCTCTCTGGCTATCTGTATTTCTAGATATGTTATTCTTTTCTTTGGCAGATGTGAATGGAATTGTGTTTTCAATTCAGATTTGGCGTGGATGTTCTTGATATATAGGGTTGCTACTAGTTTTTGTACATTTCTTTTGTATCCTGAGACTTTACTAAGGTTGGTCAGTTTAAAGAGCTTTTCTGCTGAGAGTATATGGGTTTCCAGATGTAGAATCATGTTGTTTGCAAATAGGGATGGTTTGACTTTCTCTCTTTTTGTTTGAATGTCTTTTATTGTTATCTTTTGCCTGATTGCTCTGGCTAAGACTTCCAATTTTATGTTGAATAGGACTGTTGAGAGAAGGCATCCTTGTCTCGTGCCAGTTATCAAGAAGGAATGCTTCCAGGTTTTGTCCATTCAGTATGTACCTTCAATGCCTCGTTTGTTGAGGGTTTTTAACATGAAAAATGTTAAATTTTATTGAAAACTTTTTGTGCATCTATTGAGATAATCTTGTGGTTGTGGCCGGGCGGGTTAAAACCTCCAACTTGGCCGGGTGCGGTGGCTGAAGCCTGTAATCCCAGCACTTTGGGAGGCCGAGACGGGCGGATCACGAGGTCAGGAGATCGAGACCATCCTGGCTAATACGGTGAAACCCCATCTCTACTAAAAAATACAAAAAAACAAGCCAGGCGAGGTGGCGGGCGCCTGTAGTCCCAGCTACTTGGGAGGCTGAGGCGAGAGAATGGCGTGAACCCGGGAGGCAGCGGAGCTTGCAGTGAGCTGAGATCCGGCCACTGCACTCCAGCGCGGGCGGCAGAGCGAAACTCCGTCTCAAAAAAAAAAAAAAAAAAAAAAAAATCTTGTGGTTGCTCTCTTTAATTCTGTTTATGCAATGAATCACATTTATTGATTTGTGTATGTTGAACAAACCTTGAATCCCCCAAAATAAACCGTAGTTTATCACAGAGGGTTAGCTTTTTGATAAGCTGCTGGATTTGGTCTGCCAGTAGTTTGTTGAAGATTTCTGGGTTTTTTTCTTTTCTTTTTTTTTTTTTGAGGTGGAGTCTCACTGTGTCATCCAGGCTGGAGTGTAGTGGTGTGATCTTGGCTCACTGTAACCTCTGCCTCCCAGGTTCAAGTGATTCTCCTGCCTCAGTCTCTTGGGTAGCTGGGATTACAGGTGTGTGCTACCATGCCCAGCTAATTTTTTTGTGGTTTTAGAAGAGATGGGATTTCATCATGTTGGCCAGGCTGGTCTTGAACTCCTGACCTCAGGAAATCAGCCTACCTTGGCCTCCCAAAGTTCTGGGATTACAGGCATGAGCCACCGGACCCAGCCATTTGTTGAAGATTTCTGCATCAATTTTCAAGGATATTGGCCTGAAGTTGCCTTTTTTTTTGTTTTATCTCTGTTAGGTTTTGATATCAGAATGGCGCTGTTCTTACATAATGAGTTGGAGGGGAGTTTCTTTTTAATCTTTTGAAATTGTTCTAGTAGAAATAATATCAGCTTCTATTTGTACATCTGGTAGAATTCAGCTGTGAATATGTCTGGTCCTGAGCTTCATTTAGTTGGTAGGCTATTTATTATTCATTCAATTTTTTTTTTTTTTTTTTTTGAGACGGAGTCTTGCTCTGTCACCTGGGCTGGAGTGCTGTGGCCAGATCTCAGCTCACTGCAAGCTCCGCCTCCCGGGTTCACGCCATTCTCCTGCCTCAGCCTCCCGGGTAGCTGGGACTACAGGCGCCGCTACCTCGCCCGGCTAGTGTTTTGTAGTTTTTAGTAGAGACGGGGTTTCACCGTGTTAGCCAGGACGGTCTCGATCTCCTGACCTCGTGATCCACCCGTCTCGGCCTCCCAAAGTGCTGGGATTACAGGCTTGAGCCACTGCGCCCGGCCATTCATTCAATTTTTTGAGCTTATCTGTGTATTTAGGGCTTTGATTTTGTGTGTGTGTGTGTTCAGTCTTGGGAAGATGTATTTGTTCAAGAATTTTTTCATTTTATAGATTTTTGTTTGTTTATGTGCATAGCAGAGTTCAGTATACTTTTGTGTGGTCAGTGGTAATGTCTCCTTTTGTCATTTCTAATTGTGTTTATTTGTATCTTCTTCATTTATCTAGTTAGTAGTTTATTTACCTTTTTTAAAAATAGATTTTATACCTGGATTTCTTGATATTTTGTAGTTTTTCATGTCTAAATCTCCTTCAGTTCAGATCTGATTTTGGTTGTTTCTTGTCTTTTGCTAGCTTAGGGGCTGATTTGCTTTTATTGCTCTCAGTCTTTTATTTATGATGTCAGGTTGTTAAACTGAGATCTTTCTATAACTTTTTGATGTGAGGATTTAATGATAAAAATGTTTCTTTTAACACTGCCTTAGCTGTATTTCAGGGATTCTGGTGTGTTGTATTTTCATTCTTGTTTCAAAACACTTCTTGGTTTCTGCCTTAATTTCATTATTTACCAAGAAGTTATGCAAGTGTAGGCCATTTAATTTTACTTAATTGTATAGTTTCCAATTGTTTTATTGGTATTGAAACCTATTTTTCTTAAGCCGTAATCTGTGTGTGGTTTGTATCATTTTGGGATTTTTGAATTTGCTGAGAATTGTTTTGTTTCTGATTGTGTGGTCAGTTTTTGAGTATGTGCCATGTGGTAATGAGAAGAATGTGTTTTATGGTATTTTAGATGAAGAGTTCTGTAGATGTCTATTAGGACTATTTATCTAGTCAAGTGTTGAGTTCAGTTCCTAATATTGTTGTTAATTTTCTTTTTCAATGATCTGTCCATTAGTGCCTGTGAGATGTAGTCTCCAATTATTACTGTGTCAGATTCTAAGTCTCTTCATAGATCTCTAAGAACTTGCTTTATTCATGTGAACCCATGGATTTTTTTTATAACACCTTTCTCTCTTCTGCTTTTCCCCCCATAAGCATTCTTTCAAGTGCACACAGTGTGCAAAATTCAGATATCCAAGAGTTCAAGAACCTGTCCAGAGACCTGGCTGTTTCAAGAGAAAATATAAATTATAAGTAAGAGGCTTTATTCTCATATGTGAAAATAAGGGAGGATAACTACCTGATTTTTATAAAAGGTTTAGATTATATGTATATATTTTTTCTGCTTTTTGAAATATATATAAATCATATTAGCAATGAAATAAACCTTTTGTCATTCTTTTTGACTCAGAATTGTCTTTATCTGGGACCTGAGATTCATTGATTTCCTTTTGTCTTGGCAAAAGATTATTTTTTTTTATCTTTAGTCTTTAAAGTAGACACAAGTTTGTTCAGAGTAAAGTTCATTTCAAGAGCATAATAAAGTTAAACACAAAGATAGGAATAAATTTAGCAATACAGAATAACAAAGACTAAAAGATACTGACTAAGTTCTTTGGCAGAAACGTGATTATCCAAGGTGATTATTTGCAGGCTGACATACTTACACTGCAAAAGCCAGAAGAGTTCAGTGTACAAACTGAACAGTGGAGTCTGTTGTACTTGGGTTACTTCAGTATAGTTAGTGTAGTTATGTGTAGTGTTTGTAGGCAACCTGCATTCATATAAATTAAACAGTATTTTCTACAATAGTATGAATTTAAGACCACAATATTTACTTTGATTGAATTCCTTAGTTATTTTAATATTATTATTCATACTTTTGAAATATAGTTTCAACTGAATTATAGTTCAGATAATTTTTTAAAATCTTACATACATTATGACTAGTACATAAAATTACTGATACTTACATATTTATATCTGATATCCAAAAACTTTACCATTAAATTGTTATAGTAGATATTAGTCTGACATGCTTATTAATTTATCCAGTGGAAATAATTATAGGTAAGCATAATTTTAGTGTCATATATTTTACCAAATTTGTGTGCTGCTATTACAGGACAAATAAAGACTGGTGATATGGCTACCCAAAAACCGTAATAGCTCTCCAGTCAGCTATGTTGCAAGCTCTAATATATTCTACTATATTAACACAGTCAGATTTTAATTTTTTATAAAAATGCTCTGGTGGAAGTTGTCAGATATATTCCAATATAGATCTCACATTCAATGGTTAGGAAATAAGAGAATAGCAGAGACGGAGGATAAATCTTTTTTTTTTTTTGTGAGATGCAGTCTCGCTCTGTCCCCCTGGCTGGAGGGCAGTGGCGCCATCTCGGCTCACTGCAAGCTCTGCCTCCCGGGTTCACGCCATTCTCCTGCCTCAGCCTCCTGAGTAGCTGGGACTACAGGCACCCGCCACCGCGCCCTGCTAATTTTTTTTGTATTTTTAGTAGAGACGGGGTTTCACCGTGGTCTCAATCTCCTGACCTTGTGACCCGCCCGCCTCAGCCTCCCAAAGTGCTGGGATTACAGGCGTGAGCCACCTTGCCCGGCAAGGATAAATCTTTTAAAATTCTGCTGAGAGCTGGGTGTTGTGGCTCATGCCTGTAATCCCAGCACTTTGGGAGGCCAAGGTGTGTGGATCACCTGAGGTCAGGAGTTTGAGACCAGCCTGGACAATGGTGAAACCTCCTCTCTACCAAAAATAACAGAATTAGCCATTTGTGGTGGTGTGTGCCTGTAGTCCCAGATATTTAGGAGGCTGAGACAGGAGAATCACTTGAACCCAGGAGACAGAGGTTGCAGTGAGCCAAGATCACACCATTGCACTCCAGCTTGGGCAACAAGAATGAAATTCCATCTCAAAAAAGAAAAAAAAAATTTGCTGAGAATATGCCCCCTTTATTCAATAATGCTCATGTTTCTCTTGCTGGGAGTAGCTATGCACTTTGGGTGTTTGGAGAGAAATTCTTCTTTTTTTTTTTTTTTTTTTTTTTTTTTTTTGAGACGAGTCTCACTCTGTCGCCGGGGCTGGAGTGCAGTGGCCGGATCTCAGCTCACTGCAAGCTCTGCCTCCCGGGTTCACTCCATTCTCCTGCCTCAGCCTCCCGAGTAGCTGGGACTACAGGCGCCCGCCACCTCGCCCGGCTAGTTTTTTGTATGTTTTAGTAGAGACGGGATTTCACAGTGTTAGCCAGGATGGTCTCGATCTCCTGACCTCGTGATCCGCCCGTCTCGGCCTCCCAAAGTGCTGGGATTACAGGCCTGAGCCACCACGCCCGGCCGAGAAATTCTTCTTTGGGAGATATTTTCTGGCTGACTTGATCAATCTTACATCTAATCTCAGTTTTTTCTTGAGACACTGTAACATTTTTCTCTCAATATAATCTTTCTCAGAATGAGAGCTGTTTTTCTCTCAAATGTATTGTGTGTCTGTTTCAGAAACCCTATTAGTATCCCATGGTGTCTGTGAAAGACGTGGGCTGTCACAGTGAGAACCCTCGGAGCTGTCTCTATCTGGACTCATACTAAAACCCAGCAGTATTTTTTCATGTCACCATTCTAAATAAAAACTGAGGCTGAGACACTTCTCCCTTTTCTATTATTGTGAAGGTGCAGTTCTACCCAGGAGGTCTGCAGGCTCTCCTCCTGCAGCTCAGGCTTCACTCTCTGATGTGGCACCAGCATGCTGCTGTGGCAACTGGGGTTCACCTAAGATGCGAGTTTCCAGCTGTGAGCCCTGTGCTATGGGCTGTGCCTCAGTGGCAGATGGTAGGGGTCAAGAGAGTACACTAGCCACCAGGAGAGGGAAAGCAGGAGTGCTCTAGCCCAGTGCTCAGGGAGTAGAGAGCTATTGCTTTAAAATGTAAATAGCCAAAAGGATAGCACCCAAATCAACAATTTTGGTCAAACAGTTAAAGCCTACCTTCAGCAGGCACCGGGGTTCAAGTTGAAAACTACCTCCAGTCATGAAGATGTGAAAAGTTTATTTTGTCATTGATTGTAACTGATTAGCATACGGAGATGGCCTTCCCAACTACCAGGTGAATTTAGGATGAACTATGTATGACATGGTGTTGTAAATTCTACTTGTTTTTTTTTTTTTTTTTTTTTGAGACGGAGTCTTGCTCTGCCGCCCAGGCTGGAGTGCAGTGGCCGGATCTCAGCTCACTGCAAGCTCCGCCTCCCGGGTTTACGCCATTCTCCTGTCTCAGCCTCCCGAGTAGCTGGGACTACAGGCGCCCGCCTCGTCGCCCGGCTAGTTTTTTGTATTTTTTAGTAGAGACGGGGTTTCACCGTATTAGCCAGGATGGTCTCGATCTCCTGACCTCATGATCCGCCCGTCTCGGCCTCCCAAAGTGCTGGGATTACAGGCTTGAGCCACCGCGCCCGGCCAATTCTACTTGTAAATGAATTATGGTGACTGTCTTTCTGTCTTTGCAATCTCTTGAGCAAATTGACTGTAATACATGTTACATTCACATGTAATTGTGTAATAAAACAGTTTTCTTTCTGTTCTGTTATTGTGGAATTCCTCTGGGACTGAAGAAAAGTTTGCTTCTAATTACATTTTCCAAACCTTGTCTAGAATTACCAGACATAATGGAAACACATAAGGTGCCAACTAAGCTTTAGTCTAGATGGGCCTTTTCTGCTCAGGCTTCCAGCCAATTCACAATTGTGCTGCGAAGTGCATGCTGTCCCCAAATATGCAGGTGGAATTGTGTCTGTACCTACTTGGTATCTATCATCCTCTACAGTCACTTTTAGAGAGCCTAGAACAGATTTCTACAAACTTCATAGGTCAGATATTAACCATTTTACCTCTTTGAATGACTTGTGTCTTCAGACCTGAAACTGATTCAGTGACAAAGGGGCACCAAAACCCAATCAGAGTAAAATATGTGCATTTAGTAGACCTATAGACATGAGAATCTCCACTTCTCCCTCCCT
Organism: Rhinopithecus roxellana; assembly: GCF_007565055.1. Classification (NCBI taxonomy): domain Eukaryota; kingdom Metazoa; phylum Chordata; class Mammalia; order Primates; family Cercopithecidae; genus Rhinopithecus; species Rhinopithecus roxellana. The sequence continues at coordinate 76,011,146 of NC_044560.1, read as the reverse complement.
CCTCATGCTAAAATGCCCACAAATATTCAGGTAACATTTACCTGAACATTGCTGCTACTTTACCCATGCAGGACCTGAATTTGCAGCTCCATATTCTAAATCTAGGTCTTCAGAAATGAAAAAAAAAAAAAAAAAGTTTTTATCTGAGGAATGCAAGTCCTTTTAGGTATCAGACTCAGAGAGACATTAAAATGAGAGCACAATTGTGTTTTTCACCCCTTTTTTAGCTATATATTTATCTCTTGAGACTGCTCACTATTGCCACAAGTAGCTATAAATTAAACTAATAATTCCACACTGGACACTATATTCCATATTCTTAACCTTAACGATGTATATCCAATCAATTATTAAAGTTATTTCTTTGCATAAATAAGAATCTCTCACAACCAATTTTGTGTCAGCTCACTCACTGTTCCTGTTTTTTTACCTTTACAAATCCACTTGCAATTGTTGCTAATCACAATGTAGGTTCCAGGCAACTTGAATATTTTGTCTCAAGTTAAAATCCTTAAGCTTGACCCAAATAAACTGTCTGCTTATGTTCATTTTGTGGCAGCTTTTTAAAGGTAAAATATTTAGAATATTCTGGAGCAGCCTCTATGAGGGGATTTCTCCTTTGATTTCACTCTACTTGCTGTATCACCTAAAAATGCAGTGAGGTTGATTTCACCTAGAATCTGCAAATAAGGTCTGGCCTCTGCTGGGATTTACAAGGCAGGGCCTGACTTTGGATTGAGAATTTACAGAAAACCAACAGGAGATATTTTCTGCATTGTGAGATATCAACATAGACATTTTAAATTCCTCTTTTGAGAGTGTGTCTTTTTGACCTTTTCACATCTTCGTCATTAACCTGCCACAGTTATGTGAGAGGCTCCAGGAATAAATGGAATCTGATGGCAGAATCTGTAAGTGTAAACAAGCATCTTAAGGCCACAAAGTATCCAGAGCCACACCACAACTATACCTACCTGTAAAATGTGATACTGGAGTAAAGTATTCTTGTCCTTCTACTTACCCAACAGCTAGCAAATCAGGACAGACAGCCCAGATTCTGGAGTTCAGCCAAAGTAGTTCTATTTTTTATTTAGAATCAGCCTGAGTCTTCTGTGCCTGGCTTATCGTTGGACCATCAGCCCAGGGTCACTGGGAACCCTCTCACAATCACCTGTGAATCTTTGAGACATTTGTGAATGTCCAGAACAGAATTGTGTCAGGCTGACAAGAGTGATTTTTTTTTTTTTTTTTTTTTGAGACGGAGTCTCTCTCTGTTGCCCGGGCTGGAGTGCAGTGGCCGGATCTCAGCTCACTGCAAGCTCCGCCTCCCGGTTTATGCCATTCTCCTGCCTCAGCCTCCCCAGTAGCTGGGACTACAGGCACCCGCCACCTGGCCCGGCTAGTTTTTTGTATTTTTTAGTAGAGACAGGGTTTCACCGTGTTAGCCAGGATGGTCTCGATCTCCTGACCTCGTGATCCACCCGTCTCGGCTGCCCAAAGTGCTGGGATTACAGGCTTGAGCCACCCCGCCCGGCGACAAGAGTGATTAATTCTATTTCTGTCCCAGTGTGAGAGAAATGAGTCATCTTGTGTTTGTTTCTCCCCTTATACAAGAAGTATCTTTGGTTGGTACCCAGATGAGAGTTTTTCCAGTTCCCTGGTCCTTGGGTAAAAAATCAGGAGGTCTGGAGACTCAAACAGATAAACTAATTGCTTCCATTTTATGTAGTCATAAAAAAATAGATGAAAAAGGATGGGTGCAGTGGCTCAAACCTGTAATCCCAGCACTTTGGGAAGCCAAGACGAGTGGATCACCTGAGGTCAGGAATTCGAGACCAGCCTGGCCAACACGGTGAAATCCCATTTCTAGTAAAAATACCAAAATTATCTGGGTGTAGTGGCTCATGCCTGTAGTCTGGCCTACTTGGGAGGCTGAGACAGGAGAATCTCTTGAACCTGGGAGGAGGAGGGTGCAGTGAGTCGAGATCACATCATTGCACTCCAGCCTGGGCAAAAAAGTGAGACTCAGTCTCAGAAAAAAAAAAAAAAGACAGAAAAAAGAGAAAAATAGATGAAGCAGTCATGATTCCTACCATCCTGGCAGTTTTAGTCTAGACTAGCAACTGGAAAAGTGGTTGAATTATACGTCAGATGGTGAGTACAATAAATAGATATGTACAACAAACTTGGGCTTTATTTGAGCCACTTTCTTTATATTGTGGTTTCTGATGTCTACACCTGAACTTATAAACAGAAGAGTCGTTATTATTATTTGTATTTCTTTTACCCTGCTAAGAATACTTATTTTTCTTCTAAAAAAATTCTAGAAAACCTTAAGGGATTTTTTTTTTTGAATTGCCTATTAGTATATTCGTATTAGTATAAGTATATTATATATAAAATCTACAGGGCAGTGGCTAAAAATGACTAAAATTATACAAACTCAGATTTAAGTTTACTTAAGTAAGCTTCAAAAAAAGAACTGACAACACCCCCCAGTGGCATAGAGAACAGAATTGTACATCGGCTCTCCACTCTGCCCCAGCCCTGTTCATATTCACCCTTTTTGGAGTCCTTATTTATGTCTGGCCCTACCCTGGAGTCTTGCCTCAAATAACTGATTAGGAGAAATCAGAGTTTTGGGTCATGAATCCTGTTGCCTTTTTAGAGCTGGTGCTCAACATTTTCTGAAACTTAAAAACAGATAAATGGGAAATATAAAGTTTGCATTATAGGATATTACTTTTCAAATTTTTTTATTAAAACCAGTGCTTGCAGAGACATTATTTAGCAGCTTGTTTTCTGTTCCTGCAGATCTAGTAGTTGATTCACAAGTCACAAGAAAGTAAATATAAACACAATAAAAATTTATCTAAATTTTATTAAACTCTTTCCATCTGTATCCCTTTCATCTGTCTATATTTAGCTTTTATTCTATGCATTTTTTGAAAAAATTAATGACAGATCAACAGAAATAGAAATAAAAATGCTAGGTCCTTTAAAGCCTTGGAATTATTAAACACGTAGTATCAACTCACAGAGTGTTATTAGGATTAAACCACATTATGTGCTATCACAGTGCTCTGTAACATCCTATTGAGCCCATAGTACCTGCTTAATAAACACTGCATTAGTACATGTGCATATGTTCTCCAAATGCAGACTTAACTCAGAAATTGCTTTTTTTTCCTCTGTAAACTTTAAAGAGTCAGCAAAGACTATAATACTTTAGGATGAAGAATGATTGTTTTCATTTGTACCAGAAGTATTTGTGTTGTGACGAGAGTGCTGCGTGTAAGGGACTCTGTGTTGTGCCTCATTTCTCAACTAATGCTAATAATAAGCCCAGGGGGAGCAACATCATGATTGACAGGGCACTTGTTTAAAAGACCCATTTATGGACCCTTTCCATACCTCAGAATTACATTTCATAGAGTGGGACCAAAATTACCAAGTGATTTTATAAGCTCATTAGAGCTTGAGAGGAAATGCTTAATTAAGGGATTATCAGCCCAGGCTTCCAATTAGTATCACCTGGCCATTTTGCAGAACTCTTTTTACATGTGCCCTGTCTATGGATTCTGTTTATTGTTCGGGTGGAAGCCACCATGTTGTTGTAATTAAGTGGCTCATGTGACTCTGAGGTGAGGCCAGAATCAAGTATGAGAAATTCCAAATACATTCATGACAGTTAAGTTCCATCTTTGCATTAAAGTGTGGTCCAAGAACCTATTCTGTTTGGATTTGGTAGGAACAGTACAGCGTGGCCCTTATTTCCATTACTGTAGCAGAAATTGCTGGTGCCTGTGTCAGGGGACAGCTCCTGAGGACAAAATAAAGAAAAGCATATTTTTATCTCTGTGGAGCTACTCTTTGTTTATTAGTCTTTTCTGCTATAAAGGACACAAACGGATGGAGTTTTTCTGTGTTGGTCCTTCTGCCTGTGGATGTGGTGACAGCAGGTAGACCTGTGGTGCTGACACTTTTAAAGGCATATTCTCAAGATGCAGGTGTAACTTGTCCAGAAAATTTTATCTGAGAAAGAATCCTAGAGAAGGAGGAGAAAGAGAAAAAAAAAAAAAAAATGGCCTTTTCTTTTTCATCTAAACATGTCTCAGATCAAGATTTGTGTCCACTCTGCTTCCAGGAAACATGCATTTAGTACTTGCAAACCTGTACTTCTCTACTTGTGTTTTTCCTCCCTAATGAGTTTTTCTTAACTACTTTAAAAAATTCTTACAATAATCAAAGTCTCTGAAAAATATTTATTTTTCTATATACCAGAGCCTTCTCCATATTACAGCTTCTTATATGCCATGTGAAATATCACTGTGAATTTATAGTCTGCAATATTAAAAATGTCCCTTTGTGGCTGTTGAACATGGGAAGGTGTAGATACTCCAAATTCCTACTGGGGAAAACCTGGTGTTTTTAGTGAAGACAGAGAACATGTAATGTTGAGGTTTCATCTGTGTTCTTTTTTATGTCTATGCAGTACAGGATTCAGAAAACACTCTGAAGCAGTTTGGTATTTGTTACCCAGAAAATTCTAAAAGAATTGTTAGGAGATACCTGCTCTCTACAGTGCTAAAGAAAGACTACTTAAAATCACTATTAAACATTACAGCACATGGGAGATATCTCTATCTTGAACTTTCCATAAAACTAATGTTTCCTTATGGTCAAATTCACACTATAATTTACCTTTCGGGGGGCAATATCTCAGCAGGAATGCTGTGTCCTTCTGGGTGCATCAGGGCATTCTAAAAGTTTGTTCTAGTGTAGTTGATGTTAATAAATCACTTAGTTGATAAGGTCTCTGACACATTTTTTCACTATAGAATTATTTTTCTCATAATAATTATTATTTTTTTGAGACGGAGTCTCCCTCAGTGGCCCAAGCCCAAGCTGGAGTGCAGTGGCGGCAATCTCTGCTCACTGCAAGCTCCACCTCCTGGGTTCACACCATTCTCCTGCCTCAGCCTCCCAAGTAGCTGGGACTGCAGGCACCCGCCGCCACACCCGGCTAATGTTTTGCATTTTTAGTAGAGACGGGGTTTCACTGGGTTAGCCAGGATGGTCTCGATCTCCTGACCTCGTGATCTGCCTGCCTCGGCCTCCCAAAGTGCTGGGATTACAGGCGTGAGCCACCGCACCTGGCCTCTCTTCATTATTAAGTATCTTTATGCAGCTGATGTGAACAAACCAACACATTTTAATCTGGCAGCTGCCCTTCTTTCTTAGGTTTCCTTTGCATTTGTCTGTTTTTGGAAAATGAAGGCTCTCATCTTTGTCTACAAACTAGAAAAATTGAGAAAAACACAGGCTCATTCAATTACTGGATGTTTGACCAAATAATCTTTTTGGGCCAAAATCATTGGCATACTGATGAGCTTATTAGAAATTCAGCAACTCAGACTTTATCCTAGAACTTCTGAAAAAAAAAAAAAAAAGCTGCATTAACAGGATCTCTACCTTATTGTACACATTAAAATTGGACTGATACCTTCTAACTTAACATGTCTATACCATCTGAGTAATATATAAAACTATGTCTTTTCCATCTGAAAAATACAATTAATTCCTTTTTATTTTTTGAGATGGAGTTTCGCTAATGTTGCCCAAGCTGGAGTGCAATGGTGCGATCTTGGCTCACTGCAACCTCCACCTCCCGGGTTCAAGTGATTCTCCTGCCTCAGCCTCCCGAGTAGCTAGGATTACAGGCATACGCCACCACGACTGGCTAATTTTGTGTTTTTAGTAGAGACAGAATTTCTCCATGTTGGTCAAGCTGGTCTCGAACTTCCGATGTCAGGTGATCTGCCTGCCTCAGCCTCCCAAAGTGCTGGGATTACAGGCATGAGCCACCATGCCTGGCACACAATTAATTCTGTATGATGTAAATACACCACTCAAAATTGTATGTGCTAGTGTTTGTTCCCCCAATTTATACTTTATTATCCAGAAAAATATTACATATACACTGATGTTATGGATCTTATACCACTTTCTTTTATCAGAGTTAGAGAAAACATTAGAGAATATTTCTGTGTTGAAAGCTGTTTTATTGAATAATTTCCATCCTGCTTATGAGTCAGAACCAGCTCTCTTTACTCTCTCCATTTTACCTTGAGTCAAATTAAAACTTCTGCCCATGACCAATTGGTAAATATGTGTGTTTGTTTGTGTGTTCCAGGTATCACTGACATTTAGGGATGTGGCCATAGAATTCTCTCTGGAGGAGTGGCAATGCCTGGACACCGCACAGCAGAATTTATATAGAAATGTGATGTTAGAGAACTACAGAAACCTGGTCTTCCTGGGTGAGAATAACTTTAATATGCAATTCCTTGTATACGTTACAGGTTTCATTTTGCTGCAGACCTTATTGGACTGAACAAAGGAGGATGAACATGAGAATAAAGGCAAAGACAGAAGAGTATATTTGGAAGAAGAAGGGGTCAGGGGGCTCCTTGCTTCTAGTGAACAAACGACCTGAGCTTCTGTAGCCCTTCATATTTATGGAGTAAAGGAGACAGGGAGAAGGAGGTTGTGGTCAGCTGCTTGACTTAATGCAGGCCTGCATGACTGTATTCTTTGAACAGTACTCTCCAGATGTTCCAGTAGATAACCACAAGGAGCATGGCACCAGGGGGTGACTGCCCTCAGTGTAACTTCTGGTGGCAGGAGCAGATGCAAGTTTGCCCACATTCTGCATTCATTATAAATAGTTTACTGTTTGATCATATAGCCTCCAGTGTTTCAGCTCCTAACATTTCCCCCTTTCTGTTTATGCATTAATCGAATGAATGTAAGGCCAGGTTGGGCAGCTCTCATTTTCTGATTGCTGATCCATCCGATTTTACAGACTATGAACAGAAAACAGAGACAGAACAGCATTACTCCAAGAACTACATGTGAGATTTTAATGTGGTGCTTTAGATAGGTCCAAGGATTGAGGCTCTCCAGGCCTTGCTGGAATTTGGTCCAGTCTTCTAAAGAAGGCTAAAACTCTTGAGTTTGCCTATTTAAACCAAGAATTTTGTTTTGTAATTCACCAGTGTCAAAGGTGATGTTGGATGTGAAAGTTCCCTGCAAATGGGCTCTCACAAGGCCCCATGGATACTCACTTTGGTTATATTCTAAGTTGGTTACACAAATATGAGTGTGATTTAAATGACAATACAATTGCTGTTGCAATTGAAGCTTTGTACTTGTTCTCCTCACTGTAGAACTGTTGAATAGAACTATGCAGAGCTATAGAGAACATCACAACAGAAGTTATTAGTGTGACCAAGGAAACAATAGCAAAAACTATTATGCCTAAGGCTCTGTGGACACAATGAGTAAGTTGAGTTAGAAGAAGTTTCATGAAGTGCAGAGAGTGGGTGGCAGCCCAAGGCTCGGACAGATTAACAGGAATCCATAGCCCAGGGATGCATCCCATAATGGGCCACAATACGGGCTAATCCTTACTGGATATTACTGACACATCAGCTCCTGTTTCCATAAGCCCATAAAATTTCTTTTAATTTGCTCTACACAGGTGGGTCTATTAGAGACTATGGGTTGTGATAGATGGGTTTATCATGTAGTTGTGCTCCCAAACCCTTTATTTCTTCATTTCTCCTTTTGTGGAGAAGGGTGTAATTTGCAGTACATAAGCAATAATTACACTATATATTCTCCTGGTTCAAAAACCCAAAGATCTTGTGACATTAAAACTACTTGAATTTCTCCTTCATAATCGGAGTCAACTACTCCTTGGACTACAGTGATGCCTTGCAAGTTAAGGCAACTTTTGCCTAAAATTTAGTCCCATGTATGCTGCTAGTATAGGTCCCCAAATAACTTTGGGTACCTTGGTAGGTTTGTCTCCTGCAACTAATGTAATTCTTTCTCTGACTGGGAGATCTAATCCTGTACTTCCTGGTGTTCCTGGGGAGAGGGAATCAATGTTTTTCCTGGGACCAACCCTTTATATGGGGTTGTGGTCTGAACTGGGAATGCCTTCATTGTTTGAGGGGCCTGGGTCCAGGGCCTCTTCTTGTTTCCCAACAGGGGGGTGTCATTCAAGCAGCACTGATTAGCCCAGTGATTGCCATTGTTAGAGCCCAGTGATTCCCTTTGTTACCCAGGGAGGACAGAGTCCTGGTGTTTTTTCTGCTCAGGGTCGGGGGCACTGCATTGTGAGGTCCTTTCTGTCCTGAGATCTGGTGGCATCCTTTTTTGAAATGTCCAGTTTTTCCACAATTATAACATTTTCCCACTTGAGGGTTTGACTCTTGGCTCCTTTTAGATCTGTCAACTACTAAACTAGCCATTACTTGTGCTAACATTGTAGAACAATGAAATTCAATTCCTACATCCTGACAAGCTTTAAGATAATTCCCCAAGCTTTTTGTGGATCTCATGGGAGCCATTACTTGCTTGCAATCTGCATTTGGGTTTTCATAGGTTAGAATTATGGTAAGCATTTCTGGAGCAGGGGCATGAGGGATCTGATGCCACGCTGCCTCTAGCAGCCATGCGATAAATTGTGCATAAGGCTTTCATGATCCCTGCGTGATGTGTAGAAAGACTGCACTGAAACTCCCTCTTCAGGAATTGTTCTCCAAGTGTGCTTGGCAGCTAAGGCAGACCAGTGGTAAGCAGCCTCTGGGAATGTTAATTGTTGTACCAGATCTGAAAATGGGCCACTGCCTGTCATCATTTCTTCTGCAATGTTTCCTTGACTAGCGGCGTGATTCTGCCTCGCCTGGTCTGCACACATTTCTTGCCAATTTAAGCTCCATGTCAGCTGTGCACTGGTGGATAAGCAAGTGCAGCCAAATGTTTTATATGAAAGGGTGGGGGGTGCATGACACTGAACACCAATTCTAACAGCCCTATAGTGAATTAACCACACTGGCTTTTAATTCTTTTAGTAATGTAAACTGTACAGGAGTGTGCTCATGTAAAAGATGTTGCGGATTGTTTGTATCAGTCCTCATGGTAATAGGAAAAGCACAAGGTCCTAAAGGCTCCCCAGCCACGGCAGCAGCAAGCAAAATTATTTTGTATGGGGGTTTCTACTTCTGTTATTGCAGGGGGTGGCAGAGACCAATTCTCTCCTGTTTCCTGCTTAGCAAGTGGCCAATTCTCCCCTTTCTTTTGCTCATTATTTTCAATAGGCATTGTCAGAGGAACAAATGATCTTTTTAATTCTTGAGACTCAGAACCTGACTCCTGTTGTCTGACAGAATAAGAAGGAGACAGTGGCAGTAGGACCGTGCAAACCAAACCCCAAGCAGACAAAACAGAAGGGTCTACTTTAAGACCTTTTTGATGAGCCAATTTCAATCCGTCTCCTACTCTATTCCAGTTTTCCACATTGAGAGTGCCTGCCTGCAGAAACCATAAGTTATACGTAATAACCTCCTTCAGAAGCTTAGTTAATGTCCGTGAATTAACTTGAGCTCCAGACTGTTTCAACAGAACTTTAAGCAACTGCACATAATGTGTTTCTTCAGCAGACAAATTCTGCTCATGTTACCTTGATTCAGAAAGTTCCCATTCCCAGTATTTCTTTAGAGCACTGACCTTATATCCACTGCTGGCAGTTTTGTCCCAGGGTCCCCGTTCATCTGGTCAATTTCACTTCTGCTCCAGCAGACCTTCTTCATTCACATCCTCAAGTCCCTGTGTTCGGATGCCACTTTGCTGCAGACCTTATTGGACTGAACAAAGGAGGATGAATGTGGGAATAAAGACAAAAAAAAAAAAGTATATTTGGAAGAAGGGGTCAGGGGGCTCTTTGCTTCTAGTATAAGGGCCCTTCGTATTTATTGAATCAAGGAGATAGGGAGAAGGGGGAGGTTGTGGTCAGCTGCTTGACTTAGTGCAGGACTACACGACT